>NW_027454207.1:687500-973135 GCF_040206685.1 Ascaphus truei | reverse complement strand
GTCCATGGTTCTGGCCGTATACTGGGGGGACGGGGACGACTCCCATTAACCCCTGACTATACCGGGGATACGCTTATCACAATGCCTTTCTGGTCTGTGCTGAAGCAGGGCATTCTGGCAGGCAAGTGGCTTGACCTTTATTAGTGAGCCTGGTTACCCCCTCTCGGAACCACAGACTTAGAAATCGCCAGCTCATATACAGTGCATAAAATATATTTATATATAAACCCTTATACACCATTTTAATAAAAAATATCACAAAATTCTTCTAAGTCCCTCGGGAAGAGTGAAAGACGCGCACGTTCATTTTCAGAGCTCCTAGACCTTCCTATAAGAAGTTAGCCAAAAAGTAGCTTCGAAAAACGCTTAGGTTAAGTTTCAGAGTTGCTTCTAATGTACCAAAGCTGGACTTAGACATAATTTCACTCTCACAACATTATGGCTGGTTGGAGACAGTCCGAACCACAAGTACCGGGTCCATGGTTCTGGCCGTATACTGGGGGGACGGGGACGACTCCCATTAACCCCTGACTATACCGGGGATACGCTTATCACAATGCCTTTCTGGTCTGTGCTGAAGCAGGGCATTCTGGCAGGCAAGTGGCTTGACCTTTATTAGTGAGCCTGGTTACCCCCTCTCGGAACCACAGACTTAGAAATCGCCAGCTCATATACAGTGCATAAAATATATTTATATATAAACCCTTATACACCATTTTAATAAAAAATATCACAAAATTCTTCTAAGTCCCTCGGGAAGAATGAAAGACGCGCACGTTCATTTTCAGAGCTCCTAGACCTTCCTATAAGAAGTTAGCCAAAAAGTAGCTTCGAAAAACGCTTAGGTTAAGTTTCAGAGTTGCTTCTAATGTACCAAAGCTGGACTTAGACATAATTTCACTCTCACAACATTATGGCTGGTTGGAGACAGTCCGAACCACAAGTACCGGGTCCATGGTTCTGGCCGTATACTGGGGGGACGGGGACGACTCCCATTAACCCCTGACTATACCGGGGATACGCTTATCACAATGCCTTTCTGGTCTGTGCTGAAGCAGGGCATTCTGGCAGGCAAGTGGCTTGACCTTTATTAGTGAGCCTGGTTACCCCCTCTCGGAACCACAGACTTAGAAATCGCCAGCTCATATACAGTGCATAAAATATATTTATATATAAACCCTTATACACCATTTTAATAAAAATATCACAAAATTCTTCTAAGTCCCTCGGGAAGAGTGAAAGACGCGCACGTTCATTTTCAGAGCTCCTAGACCTTCCTATAAGAAGTTAGCCAAAAAGTAGCTTCGAAAAACGCTTAGGTTAAGTTTCAGAGTTGCTTCTAATGTACCAAAGCTGGACTTTGACATAATTTCACTCTCACAACATTATGGCTGGTTGGAGACAGTCCGAACCACAAGTACCGGGTCCATGGTTCTGGCCGTATACTGGGGGGACGGGGGACTCCCATTAACCCCTGACTATACCGGGGATACGCTTATCACAATGCCTTTCTGGTCTGTGCTGAAGCAGGGCATTCTGGCAGGCAAGTGGCTTGACCTTTATTAGTGAGCCTGGTTACCCCCTCTCGGAACCACAGACTTAGAAATCGCCAGCTCATATACAGTGCATAAAATATATTTATATATAAACCCTTATACACCATTTTAATAAAAAATATCACAAAATTCTTCTAAGTCCCTCGGGAAGAGTGAAAGACGCGCACGTTCATTTTCAGAGCTCCTAGACCTTCCTATAAGAAGTTAGCCAAAAAGTAGCTTCGAAAAACGCTTAGGTTAAGTTTCAGAGTTGCTTCTAATGTACCAAAGCTGGACTTAGACATAATTTCACTCTCACAACATTATGGCTGGTTGGAGACAGTCCGAACCACAAGTACCGGGTCCATGGTTCTGGCCGTATACTGGGGGGACGGGGACGACTCCCATTAACCCCTGACTATACCGGGGATACGCTTATCACAATGCCTTTCTGGTCTGTGCTGAAGCAGGGCATTCTGGCAGGCAAGTGGCTTGACCTTTATTAGTGAGCCTGGTTACCCCCTCTCGGAACCACAGACTTAGAAATCGCCAGCTCATATACAGTGCATAAAATATATTTATATATAAACCCTTATACACCATTTTAATAAAAAATATCACAAAATTCTTCTAAGTCCCTCGGGAAGAGTGAAAGACGCGCACGTTCATTTTCAGAGCTCCTAGACCTTCCTATAAGAAGTTAGCCAAAAAGTAGCTTCGAAAAACGCTTAGGTTAAGTTTCAGAGTTGCTTCTAATGTACCAAAGCTGGATTTAGACATAATTTCACTCTCACAACATTATGGCTGGTTGGAGACAGTCCGAACCACAAGTACCGGGTCCATGGTTCTGGCCGTATACTGGGGGGACGGGGGGACTCCCATTAACCCCTGACTATACCGGGAATACGCTTATCACAATGCCTTTCTGGTCTGTGCTGAAGCAGGGCATTCTGGCAGGCAAGTGGCTTGACCTTTATTAGTGAGCCTGGTTACCCCCTCTCGGAACCACAGACTTAGAAATCGCCAGCTCATATACAGTGCATAAAATATATTTATATATAAACCCTTATACACCATTTTAATAAAAATATCACAAAATTCTTCTAAGTCCCTCGGGAAGAGTGAAAGACGCGCACGTTCATTTTCAGAGCTCCTAGACCTTCCTATAAGAAGTTAGCCAAAAAGTAGCTTCGAAAAACGCTTAGGTTAAGTTTCAGAGTTGCTTCTAATGTACCAAAGCTGGACTTTGACATAATTTCACTCTCACAACATTATGGCTGGTTGGAGACAGTCCGAACCACAAGTACCGGGTCCATGGTTCTGGCCGTATACTGGGGGGACGGGGACGACTCCCATTAACCCCTGACTATACCGGGGATACGCTTATCACAATGCCTTTCTGGTCTGTGCTGAAGCAGGGCATTCTGGCAGGCAAGTGGCTTGACCTTTATTAGTGAGCCTGGTTACCCCCTCTCGGAACCACAGACTTAGAAATCGCCAGCTCATATACAGTGCATAAAATATATTTATATATAAACCCTTATACACCATTTTAATAAAAAATATCACAAAATTCTTCTAAGTCCCTCGGGAAGAGTGAAAGACGCGCACGTTCATTTTCAGAGCTCCTAGACCTTCCTATAAGAAGTTAGCCAAAAAGTAGCTTCGAAAAACGCTTAGGTTAAGTTTCAGAGTTGCTTCTAATGTACCAAAGCTGGACTTAGACATAATTTCACTCTCACAACATTATGGCTGGTTGGAGACAGTCCGAACCACAAGTACCGGGTCCATGGTTCTGGCCGTATACTGGGGGGACGGGGACGACTCCCATTAACCCCTGACTATACCGGGGATACGCTTATCACAATGCCTTTCTGGTCTGTGCTGAAGCAGGGCATTCTGGCAGGCAAGTGGCTTGACCTTTATTAGTGAGCCTGGTTACCCCCTCTCGGAACCACAGACTTAGAAATCGCCAGCTCATATACAGTGCATAAAATATATTTATATATAAACCCTTATACACCATTTTAATAAAAAATATCACAAAATTCTTCTAAGTCCCTCGGGAAGAGTGAAAGACGCGCACGTTCATTTTCAGAGCTCCTAGACCTTCCTATAAGAAGTTAGCCAAAAAGTAGCTTCGAAAAACGCTTAGGTTAAGTTTCAGAGTTGCTTCTAATGTACCAAAGCTGGATTTAGACATAATTTCACTCTCACAACATTATGGCTGGTTGGAGACAGTCCGAACCACAAGTACCGGGTCCATGGTTCTGGCCGTATACTGGGGGGACGGGGACGACTCCCATTAACCCCTGACTATACCGGGAATACGCTTATCACAATGCCTTTCTGGTCTGTGCTGAAGCAGGGCATTCTGGCAGGCAAGTGGCTTGACCTTTATTAGTGAGCCTGGTTACCCCCTCTCGGAACCACAGACTTAGAAATCGCCAGCTCATATACAGTGCATAAAATATATTTATATATAAACCCTTATACACCATTTTAATAAAAATATCACAAAATTCTTCTAAGTCCCTCGGGAAGAGTGAAAGACGCGCACGTTCATTTTCAGAGCTCCTAGACCTTCCTATAAGAAGTTAGCCAAAAAGTAGCTTCGAAAAACGCTTAGGTTAAGTTTCAGAGTTGCTTCTAATGTACCAAAGCTGGACTTTGACATAATTTCACTCTCACAACATTATGGCTGGTTGGAGACAGTCCGAACCACAAGTACCGGGTCCATGGTTCTGGCCGTATACTGGGGGGACGGGGACGACTCCCATTAACCCCTGACTATACCGGGGATACGCTTATCACAATGCCTTTCTGGTCTGTGCTGAAGCAGGGCATTCTGGCAGGCAAGTGGCTTGACCTTTATTAGTGAGCCTGGTTACCCCCTCTCGGAACCACAGACTTAGAAATCGCCAGCTCATATACAGTGCATAAAATATATTTATATATAAACCCTTATACACCATTTTAATAAAAAATATCACAAAATTCTTCTAAGTCCCTCGGGAAGAGTGAAAGACGCGCACGTTCATTTTCAGAGCTCCTAGACCTTCCTATAAGAAGTTAGCCAAAAAGTAGCTTCGAAAAACGCTTAGGTTAAGTTTCAGAGTTGCTTCTAATGTACCAAAGCTGGACTTAGACATAATTTCACTCTCACAACATTATGGCTGGTTGGAGACAGTCCGAACCACAAGTACCGGGTCCATGGTTCTGGCCGTATACTGGGGGGACGGGGACGACTCCCATTAACCCCTGACTATACCGGGGATACGCTTATCACAATGCCTTTCTGGTCTGTGCTGAAGCAGGGCATTCTGGCAGGCAAGTGGCTTGACCTTTATTAGTGAGCCTGGTTACCCCCTCTCGGAACCACAGACTTAGAAATCGCCAGCTCATATACAGTGCATAAAATATATTTATATATAAACCCTTATACACCATTTTAATAAAAAATATCACAAAATTCTTCTAAGTCCCTCGGGAAGAGTGAAAGACGCGCACGTTCATTTTCAGAGCTCCTAGACCTTCCTATAAGAAGTTAGCCAAAAAGTAGCTTCGAAAAACGCTTAGGTTAAGTTTCAGAGTTGCTTCTAATGTACCAAAGCTGGACTTAGACATAATTTCACTCTCACAACATTATGGCTGGTTGGAGACAGTCCGAACCACAAGTACCGGGTCCATGGTTCTGGCCGTATACTGGGGGGACGGGGACGACTCCCATTAACCCCTGACTATACCGGGGATACGCTTATCACAATGCCTTTCTGGTCTGTGCTGAAGCAGGGCATTCTGGCAGGCAAGTGGCTTGACCTTTATTAGTGAGCCTGGTTACCCCCTCTCGGAACCACAGACTTAGAAATCGCCAGCTCATATACAGTGCATAAAATATATTTATATATAAACCCTTATACACCATTTTAATAAAAAATATCACAAAATTCTTCTAAGTCCCTCGGGAAGAATGAAAGACGCGCACGTTCATTTTCAGAGCTCCTAGACCTTCCTATAAGAAGTTAGCCAAAAAGTAGCTTCGAAAAACGCTTAGGTTAAGTTTCAGAGTTGCTTCTAATGTACCAAAGCTGGACTTAGACATAATTTCACTCTCACAACATTATGGCTGGTTGGAGACAGTCCGAACCACAAGTACCGGGTCCATGGTTCTGGCCGTATACTGGGGGGACGGGGACGACTCCCATTAACCCCTGACTATACCGGGGATACGCTTATCACAATGCCTTTCTGGTCTGTGCTGAAGCAGGGCATTCTGGCAGGCAAGTGGCTTGACCTTTATTAGTGAGCCTGGTTACCCCCTCTCGGAACCACAGACTTAGAAATCGCCAGCTCATATACAGTGCATAAAATATATTTATATATAAACCCTTATACACCATTTTAATAAAAAATATCACAAAATTCTTCTAAGTCCCTCGGGAAGAGTGAAAGACGCGCACGTTCATTTTCAGAGCTCCTAGACCTTCCTATAAGAAGTTAGCCAAAAAGTAGCTTCGAAAAACGCTTAGGTTAAGTTTCAGAGTTGCTTCTAATGTACCAAAGCTGGATTTAGACATAATTTCACTCTCACAACATTATGGCTGGTTGGAGACAGTCCGAACCACAAGTACCGGGTCCATGGTTCTGGCCGTATACTGGGGGGACGGGGACGACTCCCATTAACCCCTGACTATACCGGGAATACGCTTATCACAATGCCTTTCTGGTCTGTGCTGAAGCAGGGCATTCTGGCAGGCAAGTGGCTTGACCTTTATTAGTGAGCCTGGTTACCCCCTCTCGGAACCACAGACTTAGAAATCGCCAGCTCATATACAGTGCATAAAATATATTTATATATAAACCCTTATACACCATTTTAATAAAAATATCACAAAATTCTTCTAAGTCCCTCGGGAAGAGTGAAAGACGCGCACGTTCATTTCCAGAGCTCCTAGACCTTCCTATAAGAAGTTAGCCAAAAAGTAGCTTCGAAAAACGCTTAGGTTAAGTTTCAGAGTTGCTTCTAATGTACCAAAGCTGGACTTAGACATAATTTCACTCTCACAACATTATGGCTGGTTGGAGACAGTCTGAACCACAAGTACCGGGTCCATGGTTCTGGCCGTATACTGGGGGGACGGGGACGACTCCCATTAACCCCTGACTATACCGGGGATACGCTTATCACAATGCCTTTCTGGTCTGTGCTGAAGCAGGGCATTCTGGCAGGCAAGTGGCTTGACCTTTATTAGTGAGCCTGGTTACCCCCTCTCGGAACCACAGACTTAGAAATCGCCAGCTCATATACAGTGCATAAAATATATTTATATATAAACCCTTATACACCATTTTAATAAAAAATATCACAAAATTCTTCTAAGTCCCTCGGGAAGAGTGAAAGACGCGCACGTTCATTTTCAGAGCTCTTAGACCTTCCTATAAGAAGTTATCCAAAAAGTAGCTTCGAAAAACGCTTAGGTTAAGTTTCAGAGTTGCTTCTAATGTACCAAAGCTGGACTTAGACATAATTTCACTCTCACAACATTATGGCTGGTTGGAGACAGTCCGAACCACAAGTACCGGGTCCATGGTTCTGGCCGTATACTGGGGGGACGGGGACGACTCCCATTAACCCCTGACTATACCGGGGATACGCTTATCACAATGCCTTTCTGGTCTGTGCTGAAGCAGGGCATTCTGGCAGGCAAGTGGCTTGACCTTTATTAGTGAGCCTGGTTACCCCCTCTCGGAACCACAGACTTAGAAATCGCCAGCTCATATACAGTGCATAAAATATATTTATATATAAACCCTTATACACCATTTTAATAAAAAATATCACAAAATTCTTCTAAGTCCCTCGGGAAGAGTGAAAGACGCGCACGTTCATTTTCAGAGCTCCTAGACCTTCCTATAAGAAGTTAGCCAAAAAGTAGCTTCGAAAAACGCTTAGGTTAAGTTTCAGAGTTGCTTCTAATGTACCAAAGCTGGATTTAGACATAATTTCACTCTCACAACATTATGGCTGGTTGGAGACAGTCCGAACCACAAGTACCGGGTCCATGGTTCTGGCCGTATACTGGGGGGACGGGGACGACTCCCATTAACCCCTGACTATACCGGGAATACGCTTATCACAATGCCTTTCTGGTCTGTGCTGAAGCAGGGCATTCTGGCAGGCAAGTGGCTTGACCTTTATTAGTGAGCCTGGTTACCCCCTCTCGGAACCACAGACTTAGAAATCGCCAGCTCATATACAGTGCATAAAATATATTTATATATAAACCCTTATACACCATTTTAATAAAAATATCACAAAATTCTTCTAAGTCCCTCGGGAAGATTGAAAGACGCGCACGTTCATTTTCAGAGCTCCTAGACCTTCCTATAAGAAGTTAGCCAAAAAGTAGCTTCGAAAAACGCTTAGGTTAAGTTTCAGAGTTGCTTCTAATGTACCAAAGCTGGACTTTGACATAATTTCACTCTCACAACATTATGGCTGGTTGGAGACAGTCCGAACCACAAGTACCGGGTCCATGGTTCTGGCCGTATACTGGGGGGACGGGGACGACTCCCATTAACCCCTGACTATACCGGGGATACGCTTATCACAATGCCTTTCTGGTCTGTGCTGAAGCAGGGCATTCTGGCAGGCAAGTGGCTTGACCTTTATTAGTGAGCCTGGTTACCCCCTCTCGGAACCACAGACTTAGAAATCGCCAGCTCATATACAGTGCATAAAATATATTTATATATAAACCCTTATACACCATTTTAATAAAAAATATCACAAAATTCTTCTAAGTCCCTCGGGAAGAATGAAAGACGCGCACGTTCATTTTCAGAGCTCCTAGACCTTCCTATAAGAAGTTAGCCAAAAAGTAGCTTCGAAAAACGCTTAGGTTAAGTTTCAGAGTTGCTTCTAATGTACCAAAGCTGGACTTAGACATAATTTCACTCTCACAACATTATGGCTGGTTGGAGACAGTCCGAACCACAAGTACCGGGTCCATGGTTCTGGCCGTATACTGGGGGGACGGGGACGACTCCCATTAACCCCTGACTATACCGGGGATACGCTTATCACAATGCCTTTCTGGTCTGTGCTGAAGCAGGGCATTCTGGCAGGCAAGTGGCTTGACCTTTATTAGTGAGCCTGGTTACCCCCTCTCGGAACCACAGACTTAGAAATCGCCAGCTCATATACAGTGCATAAAATATATTTATATATAAACCCTTATACACCATTTTAATAAAAAATATCACAAAATTCTTCTAAGTCCCTCGGGAAGAGTGAAAGACGCGCACGTTCATTTTCAGAGCTCCTAGACCTTCCTATAAGAAGTTAGCCAAAAAGTAGCTTCGAAAAACGCTTAGGTTAAGTTTCAGAGTTGCTTCTAATGTACCAAAGCTGGACTTAGACATAATTTCACTCTCACAACATTATGGCTGGTTGGAGACAGTCTGAACCACAAGTACCGGGTCCATGGTTCTGGCCGTATACTGGGGGGACGGGGACGACTCCCATTAACCCCTGACTATACCGGGGATACGCTTATCACAATGCCTTTCTGGTCTGTGCTGAAGCAGGGCATTCTGGCAGGCAAGTGGCTTGACCTTTATTAGTGAGCCTGGTTACCCCCTCTCGGAACCACAGACTTAGAAATCGCCAGCTCATATACAGTGCATAAAATATATTTATATATAAACCCTTATACACCATTTTAATAAAAAATATCACAAAATTCTTCTAAGTCCCTCGGGAAGAGTGAAAGACGCGCACGTTCATTTTCAGAGCTCTTAGACCTTCCTATAAGAAGTTATCCAAAAAGTAGCTTCGAAAAACGCTTAGGTTAAGTTTCAGAGTTGCTTCTAATGTACCAAAGCTGGACTTAGACATAATTTCACTCTCACAACATTATGGCTGGTTGGAGACAGTCCGAACCACAAGTACCGGGTCCATGGTTCTGGCCGTATACTGGGGGGACGGGGACGACTCCCATTAACCCCTGACTATACCGGGGATACGCTTATCACAATGCCTTTCTGGTCTGTGCTGAAGCAGGGCATTCTGGCAGGCAAGTGGCTTGACCTTTATTAGTGAGCCTGGTTACCCGCTCTCGGAACCACAGACTTAGAAATCGCCAGCTCATATACAGTGCATAAAATATATTTATATATAAACCCTTATACACCATTTTAATAAAAAATATCACAAAATTCTTCTAAGTCCCTCGGGAAGAGTGAAAGACGCGCACGTTCATTTTCAGAGCTCCTAGACCTTCCTATAAGAAGTTAGCCAAAAAGTAGCTTCGAAAAACGCTTAGGTTAAGTTTCAGAGTTGCTTCTAATGTACCAAAGCTGGATTTAGACATAATTTCACTCTCACAACATTATGGCTGGTTGGAGACAGTCCGAACCACAAGTACCGGGTCCATGGTTCTGGCCGTATACTGGGGGGACGGGGACGACTCCCATTAACCCCTGACTATACCGGGAATACGCTTATCACAATGCCTTTCTGGTCTGTGCTGAAGCAGGGCATTCTGGCAGGCAAGTGGCTTGACCTTTATTAGTGAGCCTGGTTACCCCCTCTCGGAACCACAGACTTAGAAATCGCCAGCTCATATACAGTGCATAAAATATATTTATATATAAACCCTTATACACCATTTTAATAAAAATATCACAAAATTCTTCTAAGTCCCTCGGGAAGAGTGAAAGACGCGCACGTTCATTTTCAGAGCTCCTAGACCTTCCTATAAGAAGTTAGCCAAAAAGTAGCTTCGAAAAACGCTTAGGTTAAGTTTCAGAGTTGCTTCTAATGTACCAAAGCTGGACTTTGACATAATTTCACTCTCACAACATTATGGCTGGTTGGAGACAGTCCGAACCACAAGTACCGGGTCCATGGTTCTGGCCGTATACTGGGGGGACGGGGACGACTCCCATTAACCCCTGACTATACCGGGGATACGCTTATCACAATGCCTTTCTGGTCTGTGCTGAAGCAGGGCATTCTGGCAGGCAAGTGGCTTGACCTTTATTAGTGAGCCTGGTTACCCCCTCTCGGAACCACAGACTTAGAAATCGCCAGCTCATATACAGTGCATAAAATATATTTATATATAAACCCTTATACACCATTTTAATAAAAAATATCACAAAATTCTTCTAAGTCCCTCGGGAAGAGTGAAAGACGCGCACGTTCATTTTCAGAGCTCCTAGACCTTCCTATAAGAAGTTAGCCAAAAAGTAGCTTCGAAAAACGCTTAGGTTAAGTTTCAGAGTTGCTTCTAATGTACCAAAGCTGGACTTAGACATAATTTCACTCTCACAACATTATGGCTGGTTGGAGACAGTCCGAACCACAAGTACCGGGTCCATGGTTCTGGCCGTATACTGGGGGGACGGGGACGACTCCCATTAACCCCTGACTATACCGGGGATACGCTTATCACAATGCCTTTCTGGTCTGTGCTGAAGCAGGGCATTCTGGCAGGCAAGTGGCTTGACCTTTATTAGTGAGCCTGGTTACCCCCTCTCGGAACCACAGACTTAGAAATCGCCAGCTCATATACAGTGCATAAAATATATTTATATATAAACCCTTATACACCATTTTAATAAAAAATATCACAAAATTCTTCTAAGTCCCTCGGGAAGAGTGAAAGACGCGCACGTTCATTTTCAGAGCTCCTAGACCTTCCTATAAGAAGTTAGCCAAAAAGTAGCTTCGAAAAACGCTTAGGTTAAGTTTCAGAGTTGCTTCTAATGTACCAAAGCTGGACTTAGACATAATTTCACTCTCACAACATTATGGCTGGTTGGAGACAGTCCGAACCACAAGTACCGGGTCCATGGTTCTGGCCGTATACTGGGGGGACGGGGACGACTCCCATTAACCCCTGACTATACCGGGGATACGCTTATCACAATGCCTTTCTGGTCTGTGCTGAAGCAGGGCATTCTGGCAGGCAAGTGGCTTGACCTTTATTAGTGAGCCTGGTTACCCCCTCTCGGAACCACAGACTTAGAAATCGCCAGCTCATATACAGTGCATAAAATATATTTATATATAAACCCTTATACACCATTTTAATAAAAAATATCACAAAATTCTTCTAAGTCCCTCGGGAAGAGTGAAAGACGCGCACGTTCATTTTCAGAGCTCCTAGACCTTCCTATAAGAAGTTAGCAAAAAAGTAGCTTCGAAAAACGCTTAGGTTAAGTTTCAGAGTTGCTTCTAATGTACCAAAGCTGGATTTAGACATAATTTCACTCTCACAACATTATGGCTGGTTGGAGACAGTCCGAACCACAAGTACCGGGTCCATGGTTCTGGCCGTATACTGGGGGGACGGGGACGACTCCCATTAACCCCTGACTATACCGGGAATACGCTTATCACAATGCCTTTCTGGTCTGTGCTGAAGCAGGGCATTCTGGCAGGCAAGTGGCTTGACCTTTATTAGTGAGCCTGGTTACCCCCTCTCGGAACCACAGACTTAGAAATCGCCAGCTCATATACAGTGCATAAAATATATTTATATATAAACCCTTATACACCATTTTAATAAAAATATCACAAAATTCTTCTAAGTCCCTCGGGAAGAGTGAAAGACGCGCACGTTCATTTTCAGAGCTCCTAGACCTTCCTATAAGAAGTTAGCCAAAAAGTAGCTTCGAAAAACGCTTAGGTTAAGTTTCAGAGTTGCTTCTAATGTACCAAAGCTGGACTTTGACATAATTTCACTCTCACAACATTATGGCTGGTTGGAGACAGTCCGAACCACAAGTACCGGGTCCATGGTTCTGGCCGTATACTGGGGGGACGGGGACGACTCCCATTAACCCCTGACTATACCGGGGATACGCTTATCACAATGCCTTTCTGGTCTGTGCTGAAGCAGGGCATTCTGGCAGGCAAGTGGCTTGACCTTTATTAGTGAGCCTGGTTACCCCCTCTCGGAACCACAGACTTAGAAATCGCCAGCTCATATACAGTGCATAAAATATATTTATATATAAACCCTTATACACCATTTTAATAAAAAATATCACAAAATTCTTCTAAGTCCCTCGGGAAGAGTGAAAGACGCGCACGTTCATTTTCAGAGCTCCTAGACCTTCCTATAAGAAGTTAGCCAAAAAGTAGCTTCGAAAAACGCTTAGGTTAAGTTTCAGAGTTGCTTCTAATGTACCAAAGCTGGACTTAGACATAATTTCACTCTCACAACATTATGGCTGGTTGGAGACAGTCCGAACCACAAGTACCGGGTCCATGGTTCTGGCCGTATACTGGGGGGACGGGGACGACTCCCATTAACCCCTGACTATACCGGGGATACGCTTATCACAATGCCTTTCTGGTCTGTGCTGAAGCAGGGCATTCTGGCAGGCAAGTGGCTTGACCTTTATTAGTGAGCCTGGTTACCCCCTCTCGGAACCACAGACTTAGAAATCGCCAGCTCATATACAGTGCATAAAATATATTTATATATAAACCCTTATACACCATTTTAATAAAAAATATCACAAAATTCTTCTAAGTCCCTCGGGAAGAGTGAAAGACGCGCACGTTCATTTTCAGAGCTCCTAGACCTTCCTATAAGAAGTTAGCCAAAAAGTAGCTTCGAAAAACGCTTAGGTTAAGTTTCAGAGTTGCTTCTAATGTACCAAAGCTGGACTTAGACATAATTTCACTCTCACAACATTATGGCTGGTTGGAGACAGTCCGAACCACAAGTACCGGGTCCATGGTTCTGGCCGTATACTGGGGGGACGGGGACGACTCCCATTAACCCCTGACTATACCGGGGATACGCTTATCACAATGCCTTTCTGGTCTGTGCGGAAGCAGGGCATTCTGGCAGGCAAGTGGCTTGACCTTTATTAGTGAGCCTGGTTACCCCCTCTCGGAACCACAGACTTAGAAATCGCCAGCTCATATACAGTGCATAAAATATATTTATATATAAACCCTTATACACCATTTTAATAAAAAATATCACAAAATTCTTCTAAGTCCCTCGGGAAGAATGAAAGACGCGCACGTTCATTTTCAGAGCTCCTAGACCTTCCTATAAGAAGTTAGCCAAAAAGTAGCTTCGAAAAACGCTTAGGTTAAGTTTCAGAGTTGCTTCTAATGTACCAAAGCTGGACTTAGACATAATTTCACTCTCACAACATTATGGCTGGTTGGAGACAGTCTGAACCACAAGTACCGGGTCCATGGTTCTGGCCGTATACTGGGGGGACGGGGACGACTCCCATTAACCCCTGACTATACCGGGGATACGCTTATCACAATGCCTTTCTGGTCTGTGCTGAAGCAGGGCATTCTGGCAGGCAAGTGGCTTGACCTTTATTAGTGAGCCTGGTTACCCCCTCTCGGAACCACAGACTTAGAAATCGCCAGCTCATATACAGTGCATAAAATATATTTATATATAAACCCTTATACACCATTTTAATAAAAAATATCACAAAATTCTTCTAAGTCCCTCGGGAAGAGTGAAAGACGCGCACGTTCATTTTCAGAGCTCTTAGACCTTCCTATAAGAAGTTATCCAAAAAGTAGCTTCGAAAAACGCTTAGGTTAAGTTTCAGAGTTGCTTCTAATGTACCAAAGCTGGACTTAGACATAATTTCACTCTCACAACATTATGGCTGGTTGGAGACAGTCCGAACCACAAGTACCGGGTCCATGGTTCTGGCCGTATACTGGGGGGACGGGGACGACTCCCATTAACCCCTGACTATACCGGGGATACGCTTATCACAATGCCTTTCTGGTCTGTGCTGAAGCAGGGCATTCTGGCAGGCAAGTGGCTTGACCTTTATTAGTGAGCCTGGTTACCCCCTCTCGGAACCACAGACTTAGAAATCGCCAGCTCATATACAGTGCATAAAATATATTTATATATAAACCCTTATACACCATTTTAATAAAAAATATCACAAAATTCTTCTAAGTCCCTCGGGAAGAATGAAAGACGCGCACGTTCATTTTCAGAGCTCCTAGACCTTCCTATAAGAAGTTAGCCAAAAAGTAGCTTCGAAAAACGCTTAGGTTAAGTTTCAGAGTTGCTTCTAATGTACCAAAGCTGGACTTAGACATAATTTCACTCTCACAACATTATGGCTGGTTGGAGACAGTCTGAACCACAAGTACCGGGTCCATGGTTCTGGCCGTATACTGGGGGGACGGGGACGACTCCCATTAACCCCTGACTATACCGGGGATACGCTTATCACAATGCCTTTCTGGTCTGTGCTGAAGCAGTTCATTCTGGCAGGCAAGTGGCTTGACCTTTATTAGTGAGCCTGGTTACCCCCTCTCGGAACCACAGACTTAGAAATCGCCAGCTCATATACAGTGCATAAAATATATTTATATATAAACCCTTATACACCATTTTAATAAAAAATATCACAAAATTCTTCTAAGTCCCTCGGGAAGAGTGAAAGACGCGCACGTTCATTTTCAGAGCTCTTAGACCTTCCTATAAGAAGTTATCCAAAAAGTAGCTTCGAAAAACGCTTAGGTTAAGTTTCAGAGTTGCTTCTAATGTACCAAAGCTGGACTTAGACATAATTTCACTCTCACAACATTATGGCTGGTTGGAGACAGTCCGAACCACAAGTACCGGGTCCATGGTTCTGGCCGTATACTGGGGGGACGGGGACGACTCCCATTAACCCCTGACTATACCGGGGATACGCTTATCACAATGCCTTTCTGGTCTGTGCTGAAGCAGGGCATTCTGGCAGGCAAGTGGCTTGACCTTTATTAGTGAGCCTGGTTACCCCCTCTCGGAACCACAGACTTAGAAATCGCCAGCTCATATACAGTGCATAAAATATATTTATATATAAACCCTTATACACCATTTTAATAAAAAATATCACAAAATTCTTCTAAGTCCCTCGGGAAGAGTGAAAGACGCGCACGTTCATTTTCAGAGCTCCTAGACCTTCCTATAAGAAGTTAGCCAAAAAGTAGCTTCGAAAAACGCTTAGGTTAAGTTTCAGAGTTGCTTCTAATGTACCAAAGCTGGATTTAGACATAATTTCACTCTCACAACATTATGGCTGGTTGGAGACAGTCCGAACCACAAGTACCGGGTCCATGGTTCTGGCCGTATACTGGGGGGACGGGGACGACTCCCATTAACCCCTGACTATACCGGGAATACGCTTATCACAATGCCTTTCTGGTCTGTGCTGAAGCAGGGCATTCTGGCAGGCAAGTGGCTTGACCTTTATTAGTGAGCCTGGTTACCCCCTCTCGGAACCACAGACTTAGAAATCGCCAGCTCATATACAGTGCATAAAATATATTTATATATAAACCCTTATACACCATTTTAATAAAAATATCACAAAATTCTTCTAAGTCCCTCGGGAAGAGTGAAAGACGCGCACGTTCATTTTCAGAGCTCCTAGACCTTCCTATAAGAAGTTAGCCAAAAAGTAGCTTCGAAAAACGCTTAGGTTAAGTTTCAGAGTTGCTTCTAATGTACCAAAGCTGGACTTTGACATAATTTCACTCTCACAACATTATGGCTGGTTGGAGACAGTCCGAACCACAAGTACCGGGTCCATGGTTCTGGCCGTATACTGGGGGGACGGGGACGACTCCCATTAACCCCTGACTATACCGGGGATACGCTTATCACAATGCCTTTCTGGTCTGTGCTGAAGCAGGGCATTCTGGCAGGCAAGTGGCTTGACCTTTATTAGTGAGCCTGGTTACCCCCTCTCGGAACCACAGACTTAGAAATCGCCAGCTCATATACAGTGCATAAAATATATTTATATATAAACCCTTATACACCATTTTAATAAAAAATATCACAAAATTCTTCTAAGTCCCTCGGGAAGAGTGAAAGACGCGCACGTTCATTTTCAGAGCTCCTAGACCTTCCTATAAGAAGTTAGCCAAAAAGTAGCTTCGAAAAACGCTTAGGTTAAGTTTCAGAGTTGCTTCTAATGTACCAAAGCTGGACTTAGACATAATTTCACTCTCACAACATTATGGCTGGTTGGAGACAGTCCGAACCACAAGTACCGGGTCCATGGTTCTGGCCGTATACTGGGGGGACGTGGACGACTCCCATTAACCCCTGACTATACCGGGGATACGCTTATCACAATGCCTTTCTGGTCTGTGCTGAAGCAGGGCATTCTGGCAGGCAAGTGGCTTGACCTTTATTAGTGAGCCTGGTTACCCCCTCTCGGAACCACAGACTTAGAAATCGCCAGCTCATATACAGTGCATAAAATATATTTATATATAAACCCTTATACACCATTTTAATAAAAAATATCACAAAATTCTTCTAAGTCCCTCGGGAAGAGTGAAAGACGCGCACGTTCATTTTCAGAGCTCCTAGACGTTCCTATAAGAAGTTAGCCAAAAAGTAGCTTCGAAAAACGCTTAGGTTAAGTTTCAGAGTTGCTTCTAATGTACCAAAGCTGGACTTAGACATAATTTCACTCTCACAACATTATGGCTGGTTGGAGACAGTCCGAACCACAAGTACCGGGTCCATGGTTCTGGCCGTATACTGGGGGGACGGGGACGACTCCCATTAACCCCTGACTATACCGGGGATACGCTTATCACAATGCCTTTCTGGTCTGTGCTGAAGCAGGGCATTCTGGCAGGCAAGTGGCTTGACCTTTATTAGTGAGCCTGGTTACCCCCTCTCGGAACCACAGACTTAGAAATCGCCAGCTCATATACAGTGCATAAAATATATTTATATATAAACCCTTATACACCATTTTAATAAAAAATATCACAAAATTCTTCTAAGTCCCTCGGGAAGAATGAAAGACGCGCACGTTCATTTTCAGAGCTCCTAGACCTTCCTATAAGAAGTTAGCCAAAAAGTAGCTTCGAAAAACGCTTAGGTTAAGTTTCAGAGTTGCTTCTAATGTACCAAAGCTGGACTTAGACATAATTTCACTCTCACAACATTATGGCTGGTTGGAGACAGTCCGAACCACAAGTACCGGGTCCATGGTTCTGGCCGTATACTGGGGGGACGGGGACGACTCCCATTAACCCCTGACTATACCGGGGATACGCTTATCACAATGCCTTTCTGGTCTGTGCTGAAGCAGGGCATTCTGGCAGGCAAGTGGCTTGACCTTTATTAGTGAGCCTGGTTACCCCCTCTCGGAACCACAGACTTAGAAATCGCCAGCTCATATACAGTGCATAAAATATATTTATATATAAACCCTTATACACCATTTTAATAAAAAATATCACAAAATTCTTCTAAGTCCCTCGGGAAGAGTGAAAGACGCGCACGTTCATTTTCAGAGCTCCTAGACCTTCCTATAAGAAGTTAGCCAAAAAGTAGCTTCGAAAAACGCTTAGGTTAAGTTTCAGAGTTGCTTCTAATGTACCAAAGCTGGATTTAGACATAATTTCACTCTCACAACATTATGGCTGGTTGGAGACAGTCCGAACCACAAGTACCGGGTCCATGGTTCTGGCCGTATACTGGGGGGACGGGGACGACTCCCATTAACCCCTGACTATACCGGGAATACGCTTATCACAATGCCTTTCTGGTCTGTGCTGAAGCAGGGCATTCTGGCAGGCAAGTGGCTTGACCTTTATTAGTGAGCCTGGTTACCCCCTCTCGGAACCACAGACTTAGAAATCGCCAGCTCATATACAGTGCATAAAATATATTTATATATAAACCCTTATACACCATTTTAATAAAAATATCACAAAATTCTTCTAAGTCCCTCGGGAAGAGTGAAAGACGCGCACGTTCATTTTCAGAGCTCCTAGACCTTCCTATAAGAAGTTAGCCAAAAAGTAGCTTCGAAAAACGCTTAGGTTAAGTTTCAGAGTTGCTTCTAATGTACCAAAGCTGGACTTTGACATAATTTCACTCTCACAACATTATGGCTGGTTGGAGACAGTCCGAACCACAAGTACCGGGTCCATGGTTCTGGCCGTATACTGGGGGGACGGGGACGACTCCCATTAACCCCTGACTATACCGGGGATACGCTTATCACAATGCCTTTCTGGTCTGTGCTGAAGCAGGGCATTCTGGCAGGCAAGTGGCTTGACCTTTATTAGTGAGCCTGGTTACCCCCTCTCGGAACCACAGACTTAGAAATCGCCAGCTCATATACAGTGCATAAAATATATTTATATATAAACCCTTATACACCATTTTAATAAAAAATATCACAAAATTCTTCTAAGTCCCTCGGGAAGAGTGAAAGACGCGCACGTTCATTTTCAGAGCTCCTAGACCTTCCTATAAGAAGTTAGCCAAAAAGTAGCTTCGAAAAACGCTTAGGTTAAGTTTCAGAGTTGCTTCTAATGTACCAAAGCTGGACTTAGACATAATTTCACTCTCACAACATTATGGCTGGTTGGAGACAGTCCGAACCACAAGTACCGGGTCCATGGTTCTGGCCGTATACTGGGGGGACGGGGACGACTCCCATTAACCCCTGACTATACCGGGGATACGCTTATCACAATGCCTTTCTGGTCTGTGCTGAAGCAGGGCATTCTGGCAGGCAAGTGGCTTGACCTTTATTAGTGAGCCTGGTTACCCCCTCTCGGAACCACAGACTTAGAAATCGCCAGCTCATATACAGTGCATAAAATATATTTATATATAAACCCTTATACACCATTTTAATAAAAAATATCACAAAATTCTTCTAAGTCCCTCGGGAAGAGTGAAAGACGCGCACGTTCATTTTCAGAGCTCCTAGACGTTCCTATAAGAAGTTAGCCAAAAAGTAGCTTCGAAAAACGCTTAGGTTAAGTTTCAGAGTTGCTTCTAATGTACCAAAGCTGGACTTAGACATAATTTCACTCTCACAACATTATGGCTGGTTGGAGACAGTCCGAACCACAAGTACCGGGTCCATGGTTCTGGCCGTATACTGGGGGGACGGGGACGACTCCCATTAACCCCTGACTATACCGGGGATACGCTTATCACAATGCCTTTCTGGTCTGTGCTGAAGCAGGGCATTCTGGCAGGCAAGTGGCTTGACCTTTATTAGTGAGCCTGGTTACCCCCTCTCGGAACCACAGACTTAGAAATCGCCAGCTCATATACAGTGCATAAAATATATTTATATATAAACCCTTATACACCATTTTAATAAAAAATATCACAAAATTCTTCTAAGTCCCTCGGGAAGAATGAAAGACGCGCACGTTCATTTTCAGAGCTCCTAGACCTTCCTATAAGAAGTTAGCCAAAAAGTAGCTTCGAAAAACGCTTAGGTTAAGTTTCAGAGTTGCTTCTAATGTACCAAAGCTGGACTTAGACATAATTTCACTCTCACAACATTATGGCTGGTTGGAGACAGTCCGAACCACAAGTACCGGGTCCATGGTTCTGGCCGTATACTGGGGGGACGGGGACGACTCCCATTAACCCCTGACTATACCGGGGATACGCTTATCACAATGCCTTTCTGGTCTGTGCTGAAGCAGGGCATTCTGGCAGGCAAGTGGCTTGACCTTTATTAGTGAGCCTGGTTACCCCCTCTCGGAACCACAGACTTAGAAATCGCCAGCTCATATACAGTGCATAAAATATATTTATATATAAACCCTTATACACCATTTTAATAAAAAATATCACAAAATTCTTCTAAGTCCCTCGGGAAGAGTGAAAGACGCGCACGTTCATTTTCAGAGCTCCTAGACCTTCCTATAAGAAGTTAGCCAAAAAGTAGCTTCGAAAAACGCTTAGGTTAAGTTTCAGAGTTGCTTCTAATGTACCAAAGCTGGATTTAGACATAATTTCACTCTCACAACATTATGGCTGGTTGGAGACAGTCCGAACCACAAGTACCGGGTCCATGGTTCTGGCCGTATACTGGGGGGACGGGGACGACTCCCATTAACCCCTGACTATACCGGGAATACGCTTATCACAATGCCTTTCTGGTCTGTGCTGAAGCAGGGCATTCTGGCAGGCAAGTGGCTTGACCTTTATTAGTGAGCCTGGTTACCCCCTCTCGGAACCACAGACTTAGAAATCGCCAGCTCATATACAGTGCATAAAATATATTTATATATAAACCCTTATACACCATTTTAATAAAAATATCACAAAATTCTTCTAAGTCCCTCGGGAAGAGTGAAAGACGCGCACGTTCATTTCCAGAGCTCCTAGACCTTCCTATAAGAAGTTAGCCAAACAGTAGCTTCGAAAAACGCTTAGGTTAAGTTTCAGAGTTGCTTCTAATGTACCAAAGCTGGACTTAGACATAATTTCACTCTCACAACATTATGGCTGGTTGGAGACAGTCTGAACCACAAGTACCGGGTCCATGGTTCTGGCCGTATACTGGGGGGACGGGGACGACTCCCATTAACCCCTGACTATACCGGGGATACGCTTATCACAATGCCTTTCTGGTCTGTGCTGAAGCAGGGCATTCTGGCAGGCAAGTGGCTTGACCTTTATTAGTGAGCCTGGTTACCCCCTCTCGGAACCACAGACTTAGAAATCGCCAGCTCATATACAGTGCATAAAATATATTTATATATAAACCCTTATACACCATTTTAATAAAAAATATCACAAAATTCTTCTAAGTCCCTCGGGAAGAGTGAAAGACGCGCACGTTCATTTTCAGAGCTCTTAGACCTTCCTATAAGAAGTTATCCAAAAAGTAGCTTCGAAAAACGCTTAGGTTAAGTTTCAGAGTTGCTTCTAATGTACCAAAGCTGGACTTAGACATAATTTCACTCTCACAACATTATGGCTGGTTGGAGACAGTCCGAACCACAAGTACCGGGTCCATGGTTCTGGCCGTATACTGGGGGGACGGGGACGACTCCCATTAACCCCTGACTATACCGGGGATACGCTTATCACAATGCCTTTCTGGTCTGTGCTGAAGCAGGGCATTCTGGCAGGCAAGTGGCTTGACCTTTATTAGTGAGCCTGGTTACCCCCTCTCGGAACCACAGACTTAGAAATCGCCAGCTCATATACAGTGCATAAAATATATTTATATATAAACCCTTATACACCATTTTAATAAAAAATATCACAAAATTCTTCTAAGTCCCTCGGGAAGAGTGAAAGACGCGCACGTTCATTTTCAGAGCTCCTAGACCTTCCTATAAGAAGTTAGCCAAAAAGTAGCTTCGAAAAACGCTTAGGTTAAGTTTCAGAGTTGCTTCTAATGTACCAAAGCTGGATTTAGACATAATTTCACTCTCACAACATTATGGCTGGTTGGAGACAGTCCGAACCACAAGTACCGGGTCCATGGTTCTGGCCGTATACTGGGGGGACGGGGACGACTCCCATTAACCCCTGACTATACCGGGAATACGCTTATCACAATGCCTTTCTGGTCTGTGCTGAAGCAGGGCATTCTGGCAGGCAAGTGGCTTGACCTTTATTAGTGAGCCTGGTTACCCCCTCTCGGAACCACAGACTTAGAAATCGCCAGCTCATATACAGTGCATAAAATATATTTATATATAAACCCTTATACACCATTTTAATAAAAAATATCACAAAATTCTTCTAAGTCCCTCGGGAAGAATGAAAGACGCGCACGTTCATTTTCAGAGCTCCTAGACCTTCCTATAAGAAGTTAGCCAAAAAGTAGCTTCGAAAAACGCTTAGGTTAAGTTTCAGAGTTGCTTCTAATGTACCAAAGCTGGACTTAGACATAATTTCACTCTCACAACATTATGGCTGGTTGGAGACAGTCCGAACCACAAGTACCGGGTCCATGGTTCTGGCCGTATACTGGGGGGACGGGGACGACTCCCATTAACCCCTGACTATACCGGGGATACGCTTATCACAATGCCTTTCTGGTCTGTGCTGAAGCAGGGCATTCTGGCAGGCAAGTGGCTTGACCTTTATTAGTGAGCCTGGTTACCCCCTCTCGGAACCACAGACTTAGAAATCGCCAGCTCATATACAGTGCATAAAATATATTTATATATAAACCCTTATACACCATTTTAATAAAAAATATCACAAAATTCTTCTAAGTCCCTCGGGAAGAGTGAAAGACGCGCACGTTCATTTTCAGAGCTCCTAGACCTTCCTATAAGAAGTTAGCCAAAAAGTAGCTTCGAAAAACGCTTAGGTTAAGTTTCAGAGTTGCTTCTAATGTACCAAAGCTGGATTTAGACATAATTTCACTCTCACAACATTATGGCTGGTTGGAGACAGTCCGAACCACAAGTACCGGGTCCATGGTTCTGGCCGTATACTGGGGGGACGGGGACGACTCCCATTAACCCCTGACTATACCGGGAATACGCTTATCACAATGCCTTTCTGGTCTGTGCTGAAGCAGGGCATTCTGGCAGGCAAGTGGCTTGACCTTTATTAGTGAGCCTGGTTACCCCCTCTCGGAACCACAGACTTAGAAATCGCCAGCTCATATACAGTGCATAAAATATATTTATATATAAACCCTTATACACCATTTTAATAAAAATATCACAAAATTCTTCTAAGTCCCTCGGGAAGAGTGAAAGACGCGCACGTTCATTTTCAGAGCTCCTAGACCTTCCTATAAGAAGTTAGCCAAAAAGTAGCTTCGAAAAACGCTTAGGTTAAGTTTCAGAGTTGCTTCTAATGTACCAAAGCTGGACTTTGACATAATTTCACTCTCACAACATTATGGCTGGTTGGAGACAGTCCGAACCACAAGTACCGGGTCCATGGTTCTGGCCGTATACTGGGGGGACGGGGACGACTCCCATTAACCCCTGACTATACCGGGGATACGCTTATCACAATGCCTTTCTGGTCTGTGCTGAAGCAGGGCATTCTGGCAGGCAAGTGGCTTGACCTTTATTAGTGAGCCTGGTTACCCCCTCTCGGAACCACAGACTTAGAAATCGCCAGCTCATATACAGTGCATAAAATATATTTATATATAAACCCTTATACACCATTTTAATAAAAAATATCACAAAATTCTTCTAAGTCCCTCGGGAAGAGTGAAAGACGCGCACGTTCATTTTCAGAGCTCCTAGACCTTCCTATAAGAAGTTAGCCAAAAAGTAGCTTCGAAAAACGCTTAGGTTAAGTTTCAGAGTTGCTTCTAATGTACCAAAGCTGGACTTAGACATAATTTCACTCTCACAACATTATGGCTGGTTGGAGACAGTCCGAACCACAAGTACCGGGTCCATGGTTCTGGCCGTATACTGGGGGGACGGGGACGACTCCCATTAACCCCTGACTATACCGGGGATACGCTTATCACAATGCCTTTCTGGTCTGTGCTGAAGCAGGGCATTCTGGCAGGCAAGTGGCTTGACCTTTATTAGTGAGCCTGGTTACCCCCTCTCGGAACCACAGACTTAGAAATCGCCAGCTCATATACAGTGCATAAAATATATTTATATATAAACCCTTATACACCATTTTAATAAAAAATATCACAAAATTCTTCTAAGTCCCTCGGGAAGAGTGAAAGACGCGCACGTTCATTTTCAGAGCTCCTAGACGTTCCTATAAGAAGTTAGCCAAAAAGTAGCTTCGAAAAACGCTTAGGTTAAGTTTCAGAGTTGCTTCTAATGTACCAAAGCTGGACTTAGACATAATTTCACTCTCACAACATTATGGCTGGTTGGAGACTGTCCGAACCACAAGTACCGGGTCCATGGTTCTGGCCGTATACTGGGGGGACGGGGACGACTCCCATTAACCCCTGACTATACCGGGGATACGCTTATCACAATGCCTTTCTGGTCTGTGCTGAAGCAGGGCATTCTGGCAGGCAAGTGGCTTGACCTTTATTAGTGAGCCTGGTTACCCCCTCTCGGAACCACAGACTTAGAAATCGCCAGCTCATATACAGTGCATAAAATATATTTATATATAAACCCTTATACACCATTTTAATAAAAAATATCACAAAATTCTTCTAAGTCCCTCGGGAAGAATGAAAGACGCGCACGTTCATTTTCAGAGCTCCTAGACCTTCCTATAAGAAGTTAGCCAAAAAGTAGCTTCGAAAAACGCTTAGGTTAAGTTTCAGAGTTGCTTCTAATGTACCAAAGCTGGACTTAGACATAATTTCACTCTCACAACATTATGGCTGGTTGGAGACAGTCCGAACCACAAGTACCGGGTCCATGGTTCTGGCCGTATACTGGGGGGACGGGGACGACTCCCATTAACCCCTGACTATACCGGGGATACGCTTATCACAATGCCTTTCTGGTCTGTGCTGAAGCAGGGCATTCTGGCAGGCAAGTGGCTTGACCTTTATTAGTGAGCCTGGTTACCCCCTCTCGGAACCACAGACTTAGAAATCGCCAGCTCATATACAGTGCATAAAATATATTTATATATAAACCCTTATACACCATTTTAATAAAAAATATCACAAAATTCTTCTAAGTCCCTCGGGAAGAGTGAAAGACGCGCACGTTCATTTTCAGAGCTCCTAGACCTTCCTATAAGAAGTTAGCCAAAAAGTAGCTTCGAAAAACGCTTAGGTTAAGTTTCAGAGTTGCTTCTAATGTACCAAAGCTGGATTTAGACATAATTTCACTCTCACAACATTATGGCTGGTTGGAGACAGTCCGAACCACAAGTACCGGGTCCATGGTTCTGGCCGTATACTGGGGGGACGGGGACGACTCCCATTAACCCCTGACTATACCGGGAATACGCTTATCACAATGCCTTTCTGGTCTGTGCTGAAGCAGGGCATTCTGGCAGGCAAGTGGCTTGACCTTTATTAGTGAGCCTGGTTACCCCCTCTCGGAACCACAGACTTAGAAATCGCCAGCTCATATACAGTGCATAAAATATATTTATATATAAACCCTTATACACCATTTTAATAAAAATATCACAAAATTCTTCTAAGTCCCTCGGGAAGAGTGAAAGACGCGCACGTTCATTTCCAGAGCTCCTAGACCTTCCTATAAGAAGTTAGCCAAACAGTAGCTTCGAAAAACGCTTAGGTTAAGTTTCAGAGTTGCTTCTAATGTACCAAAGCTGGACTTAGACATAATTTCACTCTCACAACATTATGGCTGGTTGGAGACAGTCTGAACCACAAGTACCGGGTCCATGGTTCTGGCCGTATACTGGGGGGACGGGGACGACTCCCATTAACCCCTGACTATACCGGGGATACGCTTATCACAATGCCTTTCTGGTCTGTGCTGAAGCAGGGCATTCTGGCAGGCAAGTGGCTTGACCTTTATTAGTGAGCCTGGTTACCCCCTCTCGGAACCACAGACTTAGAAATCGCCAGCTCATATACAGTGCATAAAATATATTTATATATAAACCCTTATACACCATTTTAATAAAAAATATCACAAAATTCTTCTAAGTCCCTCGGGAAGAGTGAAAGACGCGCACGTTCATTTTCAGAGCTCTTAGACCTTCCTATAAGAAGTTATCCAAAAAGTAGCTTCGAAAAACGCTTAGGTTAAGTTTCAGAGTTGCTTCTAATGTACCAAAGCTGGACTTAGACATAATTTCACTCTCACAACATTATGGCTGGTTGGAGACAGTCCGAACCACAAGTACCGGGTCCATGGTTCTGGCCGTATACTGGGGGGACGGGGACGACTCCCATTAACCCCTGACTATACCGGGGATACGCTTATCACAATGCCTTTCTGGTCTGTGCTGAAGCAGGGCATTCTGGCAGGCAAGTGGCTTGACCTTTATTAGTGAGCCTGGTTACCCCCTCTCGGAACCACAGACTTAGAAATCGCCAGCTCATATACAGTGCATAAAATATATTTATATATAAACCCTTATACACCATTTTAATAAAAAATATCACAAAATTCTTCTAAGTCCCTCGGGAAGAGTGAAAGACGCGCACGTTCATTTTCAGAGCTCCTAGACCTTCCTATAAGAAGTTAGCCAAAAAGTAGCTTCGAAAAACGCTTAGGTTAAGTTTCAGAGTTGCTTCTAATGTACCAAAGCTGGATTTAGACATAATTTCACTCTCACAACATTATGGCTGGTTGGAGACAGTCCGAACCACAAGTACCGGGTCCATGGTTCTGGCCGTATACTGGGGGGACGGGGACGACTCCCATTAACCCCTGACTATACCGGGAATACGCTTATCACAATGCCTTTCTGGTCTGTGCTGAAGCAGGGCATTCTGGCAGGCAAGTGGCTTGACCTTTATTAGTGAGCCTGGTTACCCCCTCTCGGAACCACAGACTTAGAAATCGCCAGCTCATATACAGTGCATAAAATATATTTATATATAAACCCTTATACACCATTTTAATAAAAATATCACAAAATTCTTCTAAGTCCCTCGGGAAGAGTGAAAGACGCGCACGTTCATTTTCAGAGCTCCTAGACCTTCCTATAAGAAGTTAGCCAAAAAGTAGCTTCGAAAAACGCTTAGGTTAAGTTTCAGAGTTGCTTCTAATGTACCAAAGCTGGACTTTGACATAATTTCACTCTCACAACATTATGGCTGGTTGGAGACAGTCCGAACCACAAGTACCGGGTCCATGGTTCTGGCCGTATACTGGGGGGACGGGGACGACTCCCATTAACCCCTGACTATACCGGGGATACGCTTATCACAATGCCTTTCTGGTCTGTGCTGAAGCAGGGCATTCTGGCAGGCAAGTGGCTTGACCTTTATTAGTGAGCCTGGTTACCCCCTCTCGGAACCACAGACTTAGAAATCGCCAGCTCATATACAGTGCATAAAATATATTTATATATAAACCCTTATACACCATTTTAATAAAAAATATCACAAAATTCTTCTAAGTCCCTCGGGAAGAGTGAAAGACGCGCACGTTCATTTTCAGAGCTCCTAGACCTTCCTATAAGAAGTTAGCCAAAAAGTAGCTTCGAAAAACGCTTAGGTTAAGTTTCAGAGTTGCTTCTAATGTACCAAAGCTGGACTTAGACATAATTTCACTCTCACAACATTATGGCTGGTTGGAGACAGTCTGAACCACAAGTACCGGGTCCATGGTTCTGGCCGTATACTGGGGGGACGGGGACGACTCCCATTAACCCCTGACTTTACCGGGGATACGCTTATCACAATGCCTTTCTGGTCTGTGCTGAAGCAGGGCATTCTGGCAGGCAAGTGGCTTGACCTTTATTAGTGAGCCTGGTTACCCCCTCTCGGAACCACAGACTTAGAAATCGCCAGCTCATATACAGTGCATAAAATATATTTATATATAAACCCTTATACACCATTTTAATAAAAAATATCACAAAATTCTTCTAAGTCCCTCGGGAAGAGTGAAAGACGCGCACGTTCATTTTCAGAGCTCTTAGACCTTCCTATAAGAAGTTATCCAAAAAGTAGCTTCGAAAAACGCTTAGGTTAAGTTTCAGAGTTGCTTCTAATGTACCAAAGCTGGACTTAGACATAATTTCACTCTCACAACATTATGGCTGGTTGGAGACAGTCCGACCACAAGTACCGGGTCCATGGTTCTGGCCGTATACTGGGGGGACGGGGACGACTCCCATTAACCCCTGACTATACCGGGGATACGCTTATCACAATGCCTTTCTGGTCTGTGCTGAAGCAGGGCATTCTGGCAGGCAAGTGGCTTGACCTTTATTAGTGAGCCTGGTTACCCCCTCTCGGAACCACAGACTTAGAAATCGCCAGCTCATATACAGTGCATAAAATATATTTATATATAAACCCTTATACACCATTTTAATAAAAAATATCACAAAATTCTTCTAAGTCCCTCGGGAAGAGTGAAAGACGCGCACGTTCATTTTCAGAGCTCCTAGACCTTCCTATAAGAAGTTAGCCAAAAAGTAGCTTCGAAAAACGCTTAGGTTAAGTTTCAGAGTTGCTTCTAATGTACCAAAGCTGGATTTAGACATAATTTCACTCTCACAACATTATGGCTGGTTGGAGACAGTCCGAACCACAAGTACCGGGTCCATGGTTCTGGCCGTATACTGGGGGGACGGGGACGACTCCCATTAACCCCTGACTATACCGGGAATACGCTTATTACAATGCCTTTCTGGTCTGTGCTGAAGCAGGGCATTCTGGCAGGCAAGTGGCTTGACCTTTATTAGTGAGCCTGGTTACCCCCTCTCGGAACCACAGACTTAGAAATCGCCAGCTCATATACAGTGCATAAAATATATTTATATATAAACCCTTATACACCATTTTAATAAAAATATCACAAAATTCTTCTAAGTCCCTCGGGAAGAGTGAAAGACGCGCACGTTCATTTTCAGAGCTCCTAGACCTTCCTATAAGAAGTTAGCCAAAAAGTAGCTTCGAAAAACGCTTAGGTTAAGTTTCAGAGTTGCTTCTAATGTACCAAAGCTGGACTTTGACATAATTTCACTCTCACAACATTATGGCTGGTTGGAGACAGTCCGAACCACAAGTACCGGGTCCATGGTTCTGGCCGTATACTGGGGGGACGGGGACGACTCCCATTAACCCCTGACTATACCGGGGATACGCTTATCACAATGCCTTTCTGGTCTGTGCTGAAGCAGGGCATTCTGGCAGGCAAGTGGCTTGACCTTTATTAGTGAGCCTGGTTACCCCCTCTCGGAACCACAGACTTAGAAATCGCCAGCTCATATACAGTGCATAAAATATATTTATATATAAACCCTTATACACCATTTTAATAAAAAATATCACAAAATTCTTCTAAGTCCCTCGGGAAGAGTGAAAGACGCGCACGTTCATTTTCAGAGCTCCTAGACCTTCCTATAAGAAGTTAGCCAAAAAGTAGCTTCGAAAAACGCTTAGGTTAAGTTTCAGAGTTGCTTCTAATGTACCAAAGCTGGACTTAGACATAATTTCACTCTCACAACATTATGGCTGGTTGGAGACAGTCTGAACCACAAGTACCGGGTCCATGGTTCTGGCCGTATACTGGGGGGACGGGGACGACTCCCATTAACCCCTGACTATACCGGGGATACGCTTATCACAATGCCTTTCTGGTCTGTGCTGAAGCAGGGCATTCTGGCAGGCAAGTGGCTTGACCTTTATTAGTGAGCCTGGTTACCCCCTCTCGGAACCACAGACTTAGAAATCGCCAGCTCATATACAGTGCATAAAATATATTTATATATAAACCCTTATACACCATTTTAATAAAAAATATCACAAAATTCTTCTAAGTCCCTCGGGAAGAGTGAAAGACGCGCACGTTCATTTTCAGAGCTCTTAGACCTTCCTATAAGAAGTTATCCAAAAAGTAGCTTCGAAAAACGCTTAGGTTAAGTTTCAGAGTTGCTTCTAATGTACCAAAGCTGGACTTAGACATAATTTCACTCTCACAACATTATGGCTGGTTGGGGACATTCCGAACCACAAGTACCGGGTCCATGGTTCTAGCCGTCTACTGGGGGGACGGGGACGACTCCCATTAACCCCTGACTATACCGGGGATACGCTTATCACAATGCCTTTCTGGTCTGTGCTGAAGCAGGGCATTCTGGCAGGCAAGTGGCTTGACCTTTATTAGTGAGCCTGGTTACCCCCTCTCGGAACCACAGACTTAGAAATCGCCAGCTCATATACAGTGCATAAAATATATTTATATATAAACCCTTATACACCATTTTAATAAAAAATATCACAAAATTCTTCTAAGTCCCTCGGGAAGAGTGAAAGACTAGCACGTTCATTTTCAGAGCTCCTAGACCTTCCTATAAGAAGTTAGCCAAAAAGTAGCTTCGAAAAACGCTTAGGTTAAGTTTCAGAGTTGCTTCTAATGTACCAAAGCTGGACTTAGACATAATTTCACTCTCACAACATTATGGCTGGTTGGAGACAGTCTGAACCACAAGTACCGGGTCCATGGTTCTGGCCGTATACTGGGGGGACGGGGACGACTCCCATTAACCCCTGACTATACCGGGGATACACTTATCACAATGCCTTTCTGGTCTGTGCTGAAGCAGGGCATTCTGGCAGGCAAGTGGCTTGACCTTTATTAGTGAGCCTGGTTACCCCCTCTCGGAACCACAGACTTAGAAAACGCCAGCTCATATACAGTGCATAAAATATATTTATATATAAACCCTTATACACCATTTTAATAAAAAATATCACAAAATTCTTCTAAGTCCCTCGGGAAGAGTGAAAGACGCGCACGTTCATTTTCAGAGCTCTTAGACCTTCCTATAAGAAGTTAGCCAAAAAGTAGCTTCGAAAAACGCTTAGGTTAAGTTTCAGAGTTGCTTCTAATGTACCAAAGCTGGACTTAGACATAATTTCACTCTCACAACATTATGGCTGGTTGGAGACATTCCGAACCACAAGAACCGGGTCCATGGTTCTAGCCGTATACTGGGGGGACGGGGACGACTCCCATTAACCCCTGACTATACCGGGGATACGCTTATCACAATGCCTTTCTGGTCTGTGCTGAAGCAGGGCAATCTGGCAGGCAAGTGGCTTGACCTTTATTAGTGAGCCTGGTTACCCCCTCTTGGAACCACAGACTTAGAAATCGCCAGCTCATATACAGTGCATAAAATATATTTATATATAAACCCTTATACACCATTTTAATAAAAAATATCACAAAATTCTTCTAAGTCCCTCGGGAAGAGTGAAAGACGCGCACGTTCATTTTCAGAGCTCCTAGACCTTCCTATAAGAAGTTATCCAAAAAGTAGCTTCGAAAAACGCTTAGGTTAAGTTTCAGAGTTGCTTCTAATGTACCAAAGCTGGACTTAGACATAATTTCACTCTCACAACATTATGGCTGGTTGGAGACATTCCGAACCACAAGTACCGGGTCCATGGTTCTAGCCGTATACTGGGGGGACGGGGACGACTCCCATTAACCCCTGACTATACCGGGGATACGCTTATCACAATGCCTTTCTGGTCTGTGCTGAAGCAGGGCATTCTGGCAGGCAAGTGGCTTGACCTTTATTAGTGAGCCTGGTTACCCCCTCTCGGAACCACAGACTTAGAAATCGCCAGCTCATATACAGTGCATAAAATATATTAATATATAAACCCTTATACACCATTTTAATAAAAAATATCACAAAATTCTTCTAAGTCCCTCGGGAAGAGTAAAAGACGCGCACGTTCATTTTCAGAGCTCCTAGACCTTCCTATAAGAAGTTAGCCAAAAAGTAGCTTCGAAAAACGCTTAGGTTAAGTTTCAGAGTTGCTTCTAATGTACCAAAGCTGGACTTTGACATAATTTCACTCTCACAACATTATGGCTGGTTGGAGACAGTCCGAACCACAATTACCGGGTCCATGGTTCTGGCCGTATACTGGGGGGACGGGGACGACTCCCATTAACCCCTGACTATACCGGGGATACGCTTATCACAATGCCTTTCTGGTCTGTGCTGAAGCAGGGCATTCTGGCAGGCAAGTGGCTTGACCTTTATTAGTGAGCCTGGTTACCCCCTCTCGGAACCACAGACTTAGAAATCGCCAGCTCATATACAGTGCATAAAATATATTTATATATAAACCCTTATACACCATTTTAATAAAAAATATCACAAAATTCTTCTAAGTCCCTCGGGAAGAGTGAAAGACACGCACGTTCATTTTCAGAGCTCCTAGACCTTCCTATAAGAAGTTAGCCAAAAAGTAGCTTCGAAAAACGCTTAGGTTAAGTTTCAGAGTTGCTTCTAATGTACCAAAGCTGGACTTAGACATAATTTCACTCTCACAACATTATGGCTGGTTGGAGACAGTCTGAACCACAAGTACCGGGTCCATGGTTCTGGCCGTATACTGGGGGGACGGGGACGACTCCCATTAACCCCTGACTATACCGGGGATACGCTTATCACAATGCCTTTCTGGTCTGTGCTGAAGCAGGGCATTCTGGCAGGCAAGTGGCTTGACCTTTATTAGTGAGCCTGGTTACCCCCTCTCGGAACCACAGACTTAGAAAACGCCAGCTCATATACAGTGCATAAAATATATTTATATATAAACCCTTATACACCATTTTAATAAAAAATATCACAAAATTCTTCTAAGTCCCTCGGGAAGAGTGAAAGACGCGCACGTTCATTTTCAGAGCTCTTAGACCTTCCTATAAGAAGTTATCCAAAAAGTAGCTTCGAAAAACGCTTAGGTTAAGTTTCAGAGTTGCTTCTAATGTACCAAAGCTGGACTTAGACATAATTTCACTCTCACAACATTATGGCTGGTTGGAGACATTCCGAACCACAAGTACCGGGTCCATGGTTCTAGCCGTATACTGGGGGGACGGGGACGACTCCCATTAACCCCTGACTATACCGGGGATACGCTTATCACAATGCCTTTCTGGTCTGTGCTGAAGCAGGGCATTCTGGCAGGCAAGTGGCTTGACCTTTATTAGTGAGCCTGGTTACCCCCTCTCGGAACCACAGACTTAGAAATCGCCAGCTCATATACAGTGCATAAAATATATTAATATATAAACCCTTATACACCATTTTAATAAAAAATATCACAAAATTCTTCTAAGTCCCTCGGGAAGAGTGAAAGACGCGCACGTTCATTTTCAGAGCTCCTAGACCTTCCTATAAGAAGTTAGCCAAAAAGTAGCTTCGAAAAACGCTTAGGTTAAGTTTCAGAGTTGCTTCTAATGTACCAAAGCTGGACTTTGACATAATTTCACTCTCACAACATTATGGCTGGTTGGAGACAGTCCGAACCACAAGTACCGGGTCCATGGTTCTGGCCGTATACTGGGGGGACGGGGACGACTCCCATTAACCCCTGACTATACCGGGGATACGCTTATCACAATGCCTTTCTGGTCTGTGCTGAAGCAGGGCATTCTGGCAGGCAAGTGGCTTGACCTTTATTAGTGAGCCTGGTTACCCCCTCTCGGAACCACAGACTTAGAAATCGCCAGCTCATATACAGTGCATAAAATATATTTATATATAAACCCTTATACACCATTTTAATAAAAAATATCACAAAATTCTTCTAAGTCCCTCGGGAAGAGTGAAAGACGCGCACGTTCATTTTCAGAGCACCTAGACCTTCCTATAAGAAGTTAGCCAAAAAGTAGCTTCGAAAAACGCTTAGGTTAAGTTTCAGAGTTGCTTCTAATGTACCAAAGCTGGACTTAGACATAATTTCACTCTCACAACATTATGGCTGGTTGGAGACAGTCTGAACCACAAGTACCGGGTCCATGGTTCTGGCCGTATACTGGGGGGACGGGGACGACTCCCATTAACCCCTGACTATACCGGGGATACGCTTATCACAATGCCTTTCTGGTCTGTGCTGAAGCAGGGCATTCTGGCAGGCAAGTGGCTTGACCTTTATTAGTGAGCCTGGTTACCCCCTCTCGGAACCACAGACTTAGAAATCGCCAGCTCATATACAGTGCATAAAATATATTTATATATAAACCCTTATACACCATTTTAATAAAAAATATCACAAAATTCTTCTAAGTCCCTCGGGAAGAGTGAAAGACGCGCACGTTCATTTTCAGAGCTCCTAGACCTTCCTATAAGAAGTTATCCAAAAAGTAGCTTCGAAAAACGCTTAGGTTAAGTTTCAGAGTTGCTTCTAATGTACCAAAGCTGGACTTAGACATAATTTCACTCTCACAACATTATGGCTGGTTGGAGACATTCCGAACCACAAGTACCGGGTCCATGGTTCTAGCCGTATACTGGGGGGACGGGGACGACTCCCATTAACCCCTGACTATACCGGGGATACGCTTATCACAATGCCTTTCTGGTCTGTGCTGAAGCAGGGCATTCTGGCAGGCAAGTGGCTTGACCTTTATTAGTGAGCCTGGTTACCCCCTCTCGGAACCACAGACTTAGAAATCGCCAGCTCATATACAGTGCATAAAATATATTTATATATAAACCCTTATACACCATTTTAATAAAAAATATCACAAAATTCTTCTAAGTCCCTCGGGAAGAGTGAAAGACACGCACGTTCATTTTCAGAGCTCCTAGACCTTCCTATAAGAAGTTAGCCAAAAAGTAGCTTCGAAAAACGCTTAGGTTAAGTTTCAGAGTTGCTTCTAATGTACCAAAGCTGGACTTAGACATAATTTCACTCTCACAACATTATGGCTGGTTGGAGACAGTCTGAACCACAAGTACCGGGTCCATGGTTCTGGCCGTATACTGGGGGGACGGGGACGACTCCCATTAACCCCTGACTATACCGGGGATACGCTTATCACAATGCCTTTCTGGTCTGTGCTGAAGCAGGGCATTCTGGCAGGCAAGTGGCTTGACCTTTATTAGTGAGCCTGGTTACCCCCTCTCGGAACCACAGACTTAGAAAACGCCAGCTCATATACAGTGCATAAAATATATTTATATATAAACCCTTATACACCATTTTAATAAAAAATATCACAAAATTCTTCTAAGTCCCTCGGGAAGAGTGAAAGACGCGCACGTTCATTTTCAGAGCTCTTAGACCTTCCTATAAGAAGTTATCCAAAAAGTAGCTTCGAAAAACGCTTAGGTTAAGTTTCAGAGTTGCTTCTAATGTACCAAAGCTGGACTTAGACATAATTTCACTCTCACAACATTATGGCTGGTTGGAGACATTCCGAACCACAAGTACCGGGTCCATGGTTCTAGCCGTATACTGGGGGGACGGGGACGACTCCCATTAACCCCTGACTATACCGGGGATACGCTTATCACAATGCCTTTCTGGTCTGTGCTGAAGCAGGGCATTCTGGCAGGCAAGTGGCTTGACCTTTATTAGTGAGCCTGGTTACCCCCTCTCGGAACCACAGACTTAGAAATCGCCAGCTCATATACAGTGCATAAAATATATTAATATATAAACCCTTATACACCATTTTAATAAAAAATATCACAAAATTCTTCTAAGTCCCTCGGGAAGAGTGAAAGACGCGCACGTTCATTTTCAGAGCTCCTAGACCTTCCTATAAGAAGTTAGCCAAAAAGTAGCTTCGAAAAACGCTTAGGTTAAGTTTCAGAGTTGCTTCTAATGTACCAAAGCTGGACTTTGACATAATTTCACTCTCACAACATTATGGCTGGTTGGAGACAGTCCGAACCACAAGTACCGGGTCCATGGTTCTGGCCGTATACTGGGGGGACGGGGACGACTCCCATTAACCCCTGACTATACCGGGGATACGCTTATCACAATGCCTTTCTGGTCTGTGCTGAAGCAGGGCATTCTGGCAGGCAAGTGGCTTGACCTTTATTAGTGAGCCTGGTTACCCCCTCTCGGAACCACAGACTTAGAAATCGCCAGCTCATATACAGTGCATAAAATATATTTATATATAAACCCTTATACACCATTTTAATAAAAAATATCACAAAATTCTTCTAAGTCCCTCGGGAAGAGTGAAAGACGCGCACGTTCATTTTCAGAGCTCCTAGACCTTCCTATAAGAAGTTAGCCAAAAAGTAGCTTCGAAAAACGCTTAGGTTAAGTTTCAGAGTTGCTTCTAATGTACCAAAGCTGGACTTAGACATAATTTCACTCTCACAACATTATGGCTGGTTGGAGACAGTCTGAACCACAAGTACCGGGTCCATGGTTCTGGCCGTATACTGGGGGGACGGGGACGACTCCCATTAACCCCTGACTATACCGGGGATACGCTTATCACAATGCCTTTCTGGTCTGTGCTGAAGCAGGGCATTCTGGCAGGCAAGTGGCTTGACCTTTATTAGTGAGCCTGGTTACCCCCTCTCGGAACCACAGACTTAGAAATCGCCAGCTCATATACAGTGCATAAAATATATTTATATATAAACCCTTATACACCATTTTAATAAAAAATATCACAAAATTCTTCTAAGTCCCTCGGGAAGAGTGAAAGACGCGCACGTTCATTTTCAGAGCTCTTAGACCTTCCTATAAGAAGTTAGCCAAAAAGTAGCTTCGAAAAACGCTTAGGTTAAGTTTCAGAGTTGCTTCTAATGTACCAAAGCTGGACTTAGACATAATTTCACTCTCACAACATTATGGCTGGTTGGAGACATTCCGAACCACAAGAACCGGGTCCATGGTTCTAGCCGTATACTGGGGGGACGGGGACGACTCCCATTAACCCCTGACTATACCGGGGATACGCTTATCACAATGCCTTTCTGGTCTGTGCTGAAGCAGGGCAATCTGGCAGGCAAGTGGCTTGACCTTTATTAGTGAGCCTGGTTACCCCCTCTTGGAACCACAGACTTAGAAATCGCCAGCTCATATACAGTGCATAAAATATATTTATATATAAACCCTTATACACCATTTTAATAAAAAATATCACAAAATTCTTCTAAGTCCCTCGGGAAGAGTGAAAGACGAGCACGTTCATTTTCAGAGCTCTTAGACCTTCCTATAAGAAGTTAGCCAAAAAGTAGCTTCGAAAAACGCTTAGGTTAAGTTTCAGAGTTGCTTCTAATGTACCAAAGCTGGACTTAGACATAATTTCACTCTCACAACATTATGGCTGGTTGGAGACAGTCCGAACCACAAGTACCGGGTCCATGGTTCTGGCCGTATACTGGGGGGACGGGGACGACTCCCATTAACCCCTGACTATACCGGGGATACGCTTATCACAATGCCTTTCTGGTCTGTGCTGAAGGAGGGAATTCTGGCAGCCAAGTGGCTTGACCTTTATTAGTGAGCCTGGTTACCCCCTCTCGGAACCACAGACTTAGAAATCGCCAGCTCATATACAGTGCATAAAATATATTTATATATATACCCTTATACAACATTTTTATAAAAAATATCACAAAATTCTTCTAAGTCCCTCGGGAAGAGTGAAAGACGCGCACGTTCATTTTCAGAGCTCCTAGACCTTCCTATAAGAAGTTAGCCAAAAAGTAGCTTCGAAAAACGCTTAGGTTAAGTTTCAGAGTTGCTTCTAATGTACCAAAGCTGGACTTTGACATAATTTCACTCTCACAACATTATGGCTGGTTGGAGACAGTCCGAACCACAAGTACCGGGTCCATGGTTCTGGCCGTATACTGGGGGGACGGGGACGACTCCCATTAACCCCTGACTATACCGGGGATACGCTTATCACAATGCCTTTCTGGTCTGTGCTGAAGGAGGGAATTCTGGCAGCCAAGTGGCTTGACCTTTATTAGTGAGCCTGGTTACCCCCTCTCGGAACCACAGACTTAGAAATCGCCAGCTCATATACAGTGCATAAAATATATTTATATATATACCCTTATACAACATTTTTATAAAAAATATCACAAAATTCTTCTAAGTCCCTCGGGAAGAGTGAAAGACGCGCACGTTCATTTTCAGAGCTCCTAGACCTTCCTATAAGAAGTTAGCCAAAAAGTAGCTTCGAAAAACGCTTAGGTTAAGTTTCAGAGTTGCTTCTAATGTACCAAAGCTGGACTTTGACATAATTTCACTCTCACAACATTATGGCTGGTTGGAGACAGTCCGAACCACAAGTACCGGGTCCATGGTTCTGGCCGTATACTGGGGGGACGGGGACGACTCCCATTAACCCCTGACTATACCGGGGATACGCTTATCACAATGCCTTTCTGGTCTGTGCTGAAGGAGGGAATTCTGGCAGCCAAGTGGCTTGACCTTTATTAGTGAGCCTGGTTACCCCCTCTCGGAACCACAGACTTAGAAATCGCCAGCTCATATACAGTGCATAAAATATATTTATATATATACCCTTATACAACATTTTTATAAAAAATATCACAAAATTCTTCTAAGTCCCTCGGGAAGAGTGAAAGACGCGCACGTTCATTTTCAGAGCTCCTAGACCTTCCTATAAGAAGTTAGCCAAAAAGTAGCTTCGAAAAACGCTTAGGTTAAGTTTCAGAGTTGCTTCTAATGTACCAAAGCTGGACTTTGACATAATTTCACTCTCACAACATTATGGCTGGTTGGAGACAGTCCGAACCACAAGTACCGGGTCCATGGTTCTGGCCGTATACTGGGGGGACGGGGACGACTCCCATTAACCCCTGACTATACCGGGGATACGCTTATCACAATGCCTTTCTGGTCTGTGCTGAAGGAGGGAATTCTGGCAGCCAAGTGGCTTGACCTTTATTAGTGAGCCTGGTTACCCCCTCTCGGAACCACAGACTTAGAAATCGCCAGCTCATATACAGTGCATAAAATATATTTATATATATACCCTTATACAACATTTTTATAAAAAATATCACAAAATTCTTCTAAGTCCCTCGGGAAGAGTGAAAGACGCGCACGTTCATTTTCAGAGCTCCTAGACCTTCCTATAAGAAGTTAGCCAAAAAGTAGCTTCGAAAAACGCTTAGGTTAAGTTTCAGAGTTGCTTCTAATGTACCAAAGCTGGACTTTGACATAATTTCACTCTCACAACATTATGGCTGGTTGGAGACAGTCCGAACCACAAGTACCGGGTCCATGGTTCTGGCCGTATACTGGGGGGACGGGGACGACTCCCATTAACCCCTGACTATACCGGGGATACGCTTATCACAATGCCTTTCTGGTCTGTGCTGAAGCAGGGCATTCTGGCAGGCAAGTGGCTTGACCTTTATTAGTGAGCCTGGTTACCCCCTCTCGGAACCACAGACTTAGAAATCGCCAGCTCATATACAGTGCATAAAATATATTTATATATAAACCCTTATACACCATTTTAATAAAAAATATCACAAAATTCTTCTAACTCCCTCGGGAAGAGTGAAAGACGCGCACGTTCATTTTCAGAGCTCCTAGACCTTCCTATAAGAAGTTAGCCAAAAAGTAGCTTAGGTTAAGTTTCAGAGTTGCTTCTAATGTACCAAAGCTGGACTTTGACATAATTTCACTCTCACAACATTATGGCTGGTTGGAGACAGTCCGAACCACAAGTACCGGGTCCATGGTTCTGAGCGTATACTGGGGGGACGGGGACGACTCCCATTAACCCCTGACTATACCGGGGATACGCTTATCACAATGCCTTTCTGGTCTGTGCTGAAGCAGGGCATTCTGGCAGGCAAGTGGCTTGACCTTTATTAGTGAGCCTGGTTACCCCCTCTCGGAACCACAGACTTAGAAATCGCCAGCTCATATACAGTGCATAAAATATATTTATATATAAACCCTTATACACCATTTTAATAAAAAATATCACAAAATTCTTCTAAGTCCCTCGGGAAGAATGAAAGACGCGCACGTTCATTTTCAGAGCTCCTAGACCTTCCTATAAGAAGTTAGCCAAAAAGTAGCTTCGAAAAACGCTTAGGTTAAGTTTCAGAGTTGCTTCTAATGTACCAAAGCTGGACTTAGACATAATTTCACTCTCACAACATTATGGCTGGTTGGAGACAGTCTGAACCACAAGTACCGGGTCCATGGTTCTGGCCGTATACTGGGGGGACGGGGACGACTCCCATTAACCCCTGACTATACCGGGGATACGCTTATCACAATGCCTTTCTGGTCTGTGCTGAAGCAGGGCATTCTGGCAGGCAAGTGGCTTGACCTTTATTAGTGAGCCTGGTTACCCCCTCTCGGAACCACAGACTTAGAAATCGCCAGCTCATATACAGTGCATAAAATATATTTATATATAAACCCTTATGCACCATTTTAATAAAAAATATCACAAAATTCTTCTAAGTCCCTCGGGAAGAGTGAAAGACGAGCACGTTCATTTTCAGAGCTCTTAGACCTTCCTATAAGAAGTTAGCCAAAAAGTAGCTTCGAAAAACGCTTAGGTTAAGTTTCAGAGTTGCTTCTAATGTACCAAAGCTGGACTTTGACATAATTTCACTCTCACAACATTATGGCTGGTTGGAGACAGTCCGAACCACAAGTACCGGGTCCATGGTTCTGGCCGTATACTGGGGGGACGGGGACGACTCCCATTAACCCCTGACTATACCGGGGATACGCTTATGACAATGCCTTTCTGGTCTGTGCTGAAGCAGGGCATTCTGGCAGGCAAGTGGCTTGACCTTTATTAGTGAGCCTGGTACCCCCTCTCGGAACCACAGACTTAGAAATCGCCAGCTCATATACAGTGCATAAAATATATTTATATATAAACCCTTATACACCATTTTAATAAAAAATATCACAAAATTCTTCTAAGTCCCTCGGGAAAAGTGAAAGACGCGCACGTTCATTTTCAGAGCTCTTAGACCTTCCTATAAGAAGTTATCCAAAAAGTAGCTTCGAAAAACGCTTAGGTTAAGTTTCAGAGTTGCTTCTAATGTACCAATGCTGGACTTAGACATAATTTCACTCTCACAACATTATGGCTGGTTGGAGACATTCCGAACCACAAGAACCGGGTCCATGGTTCTAGCCGTATACTGGGGGGACGGGGACGACTCCCATTAACCCCTGACTATACCGGGGATACGCTTATCACAATGCCTTTCTGGTCTGTGCTGAAGCAGGGCAATCTGGCAGGCAAGTGGCTTGACCTTTATTAGTGAGCCTGGTTACCCCCTCTCGGAACCACAGACTTAGAAATCGCCAGCTCATATACAGTGCATAAAATATATTTATATATAAACCCTTATACACCATTTTAATAAAAAATATCACAAAATTCTTCTAAGTCCCTCGGGAAGAGTGAAAGACGAGCACGTTCATTTTCAGAGCTCTTAGACCTTCCTATAAGAAGTTAGCCAAAAAGTAGCTTCGAAAAACGCTTAGGTTAAGTTTCAGAGTTGCTTCTAATGTACCAAAGCTGGACTTAGACATAATTTCACTCTCACAACATTATGGCTGGTTGGAGACAGTCCGAACCACAAGTACCGGGTCCATGGTTCTGGCCGTATACTGGGGGGACGGGGACGACTCCCATTAACCCCTGACTATACCGGGGATACGCTTATCACAATGCCTTTCTGGTCTGTGCTGAAGGAGGGAATTCTGGCAGCCAAGTGGCTTGACCTTTATTAGTGAGCCTGGTTACCCCCTCTCGGAACCACAGACTTAGAAATCGCCAGCTCATATACAGTGCATAAAATATATTTATATATATACCCTTATACACCATTTTAATAAAAAATATCACAAAATTCTTCTAAGTCCCTCGGGAAGAGTGAAAGACGCGCACGTTCATTTTCAGAGCTCCTAGACCTTCCTATAAGAAGTTAGCCAAAAAGTAGCTTCGAAAAACGCTTAGGTTAAGTTTCAGAGTTGCTTCTAATGTACCAAAGCTGCACTTTGACATAATTTCACTCTCACAACATTATGGCTGGTTGGAGACAGTCCGAACCACAAGTACCGGGTCCATGGTTCTGGCCGTATACTGGGGGGACGGGGACGACTCCCATTAACCCCTGACTATACCGGGGATACGCTTATCACAATACCTTTCTGGTCTGTGCTGAAGCAGGGCATTCTGGCAGGCAAGTGGCTTGACCTTTATTAGTGAGCCTGGTTACCCCCTCTCGGAACCACAGACTTAGAAATCGCCAGCTCATATACAGTGCATAAAATATATTTATATATAAACCCTTATACACCATTTTAATAAAAAATATCACAAAATTCTTCTAAGTCCCTCGGGAAGAGTGAAAGACGAGCACGTTCATTTTCAGAGCTCTTGGACCTTCCTATAAGAAGTTAGCCAAAAAGTAGCTTCGAAAAACGCTTAGGTTAAGTTTCAGAGTTGCTTCTAATGTACCAAAGCTGGACTTTGACATAATTTCACTCTCACAACATTATGGCTGGTTGGAGACAGTCCGAACCACAAGTACCGGGTCCATGGTTCTGGCCGTATACTGGGGGGACGGGGACGACTCCCATTAACCCCTGACTATACCGGGGATACGCTTATCACAATGCCTTTCTGGTCTGTGCTGAAGCAGGGCAATCTGGCAGGCAAGTGGCTTGACCTTTATTAGTGAGCCTGGTTACCCCCTCTTGGAACCACAGACTTAGAAATCGCCAGCTCATATACAGTGCATAAAATATATTTATATATAAACCCTTATACACCATTTTAATAAAAAATATCACAAAATTCTTCTAAGTCCCTCGGGAAGAGTGAAAGACGAGCACGTTCATTTTCAGAGCTCTTAGACCTTCCTATAAGAAGTTAGCCAAAAAGTAGCTTCGAAAAACGCTTAGGTTAAGTTTCAGAGTTGCTTCTAATGTACCAAAGCTGGACTTAGACATAATTTCACTCTCACAACATTATGGCTGGTTGGAGACAGTCCGAACCACAAGTACCGGGTCCATGGTTCTGGCCGTATACTGGGGGGACGGGGACGACTCCCATTAACCCCTGACTATACCGGGGATACGCTTATCACAATGCCTTTCTGGTCTGTGCTGAAGGAGGGAATTCTGGCAGCCAAGTGGCTTGACCTTTATTAGTGAGCCTGGTTACCCCCTCTCGGAACCACAGACTTAGAAATCGCCAGCTCATATACAGTGCATAAAATATATTTATATATATACCCTTATACACCATTTTAATAAAAAATATCACAAAATTCTTCTAAGTCCCTCGGGAAGAGTGAAAGACGCGCACGTTCATTTTCAGAGCTCCTAGACCTTCCTATAAGAAGTTAGCCAAAAAGTAGCTTCGAAAAACGCTTAGGTTAAGTTTCAGAGTTGCTTCTAATGTACCAAAGCTGGACTTTGACATAATTTCACTCTCACAACATTATGGCTGGTTGGAGACAGTCCGAACCACAAGTACCGGGTCCATGGTTCTGGCCGTATACTGGGGGGACGGGGACGACTCCCATTAACCCCTGACTATACCGGGGATACGCTTATCACAATGCCTTTCTGGTCTGTGCTGAAGCAGGGCATTCTGGCAGGCAAGTGGCTTGACCTTTATTAGTGAGCCTGGTTACCCCCTCTCGGAACCACAGACTTAGAAATCGCCAGCTCATATACAGTGCATAAAATATATTTATATATAAACCCTTATACACCATTTTAATAAAAAATATCACAAAATTCTTCTAACTCCCTCGGGAAGAGTGAAAGACGCGCACGTTCATTTTCAGAGCTCCTAGACCTTCCTATAAGAAGTTAGCCAAAAAGTAGCTTAGGTTAAGTTTCAGAGTTGCTTCTAATGTACCAAAGCTGGACTTTGACATAATTTCACTCTCACAACATTATGGCTGGTTGGAGACAGTCTGAACCACAAGTACCGGGTCCATGGTTCTGGCCGTATACTGGGGGGACGGGGACGACTCCCATTAACCCCTGACTATACCGGGGATACGCTTATCACAATGCCTTTCTGGTCTGTGCTGAAGCAGGGCATTCTGGCAGGCAAGTGGCTTGACCTTTATTAGTGAGCCTGGTTACCCCCTCTCGGAACCACAGACTTAGAAAACGCCAGCTCATATACAGTGCATAAAATATATTTATATATAAACCCTTATACACCATTTTAATAAAAAATATCACAAAATTCTTCTAAGTCCCTCGGGAAGAGTGAAAGACGCGCACGTTCATTTTCAGAGCTCTTAGACCTTCCTATAAGAAGTTAGCCAAAAAGTAGCTTCGAAAAACGCTTAGGTTAAGTTTCAGAGTTGCTTCTAATGTACCAAAGCTGGACTTAGACATAATTTCACTCTCACAACATTATGGCTGGTTGGAGACATTCCGAACCACAAGAACCGGGTCCATGGTTCTAGCCGTATACTGGGGGGACGGGGACGACTCCCATTAACCCCTGACTATACCGGGGATACGCTTATCACAATGCCTTTCTGGTCTGTGCTGAAGCAGGGCAATCTGGCAGGCAAGTGGCTTGACCTTTATTAGTGAGCCTGGTTACCCCCTCTTGGAACCACAGACTTAGAAATCGCCAGCTCATATACAGTGCATAAAATATATTTATATATAAACCCTTATACACCATTTTAATAAAAAATATCACAAAATTCTTCTAAGTCCCTCGGGAAGAGTGAAAGACGAGCACGTTCATTTTCAGAGCTCTTAGACCTTCCTATAAGAAGTTAGCCAAAAAGTAGCTTCGAAAAACGCTTAGGTTAAGTTTCAGAGTTGCTTCTAATGTACCAAAGCTGGACTTTGACATAATTTCACTCTCACAACATTATGGCTGGTTGGAGACAGTCCGAACCACAAGTACCGGGTCCATGGTTCTGGCCGTATACTGGGGGGACGGGGACGACTCCCATTAACCCCTGACTATACCGGGGATACGCTTATCACAATGCCTTTCTGGTCTGTGCTGAAGGAGGGAATTCTGGCAGCCAAGTGGCTTGACCTTTATTAGTGAGCCTGGTTACCCCCTCTCGGAACCACAGACTTAGAAATCGCCAGCTCATATACAGTGCATAAAATATATTTATATATATACCCTTATACAACATTTTTATAAAAAATATCACAAAATTCTTCTAAGTCCCTCGGGAAGAGTGAAAGACGCGCACGTTCATTTTCAGAACTCCTAGACCTTCCTATAAGAAGTTAGCCAAAAAGTAGCTTCGAAAAACGCTTAGGTTAAGTTTCAGAGTTGCTTCTAATGTACCAAAGCTGGACTTTGACATAATTTCACTCTCACAACATTATGGCTGGTTGGAGACAGTCCGAACCACAAGTACCGGGTCCATGGTTCTGGCCGTATACTGGGGGGACGGGGACGACTCCCATTAACCCCTGACTATACCGGGGATACGCTTATCACAATGCCTTTCTGGTCTGTGCTGAAGGAGGGAATTCTGGCAGCCAAGTGGCTTGACCTTTATTAGTGAGCCTGGTTACCCCCTCTCGGAACCACAGACTTAGAAATCGCCAGCTCATATACAGTGCATAAAATATATTTATATATATACCCTTATACAACATTTTTATAAAAAATATCACAAAATTCTTCTAAGTCCCTCGGGAAGAGTGAAAGACGCGCACGTTCATTTTCAGAGCTCCTAGACCTTCCTATAAGAAGTTAGCCAAAAAGTAGCTTCGAAAAACGCTTAGGTTAAGTTTCAGAGTTGCTTCTAATGTACCAAAGCTGGACTTTGACATAATTTCACTCTCACAACATTATGGCTGGTTGGAGACAGTCCGAACCACAAGTACCGGGTCCATGGTTCTGGCCGTATACTGGGGGGACGGGGACGACTCCCATTAACCCCTGACTATACCGGGGATACGCTTATCACAATGCCTTTCTGGTCTGTGCTGAAGCAGGGCATTCTGGCAGGCAAGTGGCTTGACCTTTATTAGTGAGCCTGGTTACCCCCTCTCGGAACCACAGACTTAGAAATCGCCAGCTCATATACAGTGCATAAAATATATTTATATATAAACCCTTATACACCATTTTAATAAAAAATATCACAAAATTCTTCTAACTCCCTCGGGAAGAGTGAAAGACGCGCACGTTCATTTTCAGAGCTCCTAGACCTTCCTATAAGAAGTTAGCCAAAAAGTAGCTTAGGTTAAGTTTCAGAGTTGCTTCTAATGTACCAAAGCTGGACTTTGACATAATTTCACTCTCACAACATTATGGCTGGTTGGAGACAGTCCGAACCACAAGTACCGGGTCCATGGTTCTGAGCGTATACTGGGGGGACGGGGACGACTCCCATTAACCCCTGACTATACCGGGGATACGCTTATCACAATGCCTTTCTGGTCTGTGCTGAAGCAGGGCATTCTGGCAGGCAAGTGGCTTGACCTTTATTAGTGAGCCTGGTTACCCCCTCTCGGAACCACAGACTTAGAAATCGCCAGCTCATATACAGTGCATAAAATATATTTATATATAAACCCTTATACACCATTTTAATAAAAAATATCACAAAATTCTTCTAAGTCCCTCGGGAAGAATGAAAGACGCGCACGTTCATTTTCAGAGCTCCTAGACCTTCCTATAAGAAGTTAGCCAAAAAGTAGCTTCGAAAAACGCTTAGGTTAAGTTTCAGAGTTGCTTCTAATGTACCAAAGCTGGACTTAGACATAATTTCACTCTCACAACATTATGGCTGGTTGGAGACAGTCTGAACCACAAGTACCGGGTCCATGGTTCTGGCCGTATACTGGGGGGACGGGGACGACTCCCATTAACCCCTGACTATACCGGGGATACGCTTATCACAATGCCTTTCTGGTCTGTGCTGAAGCAGGGCATTCTGGCAGGCAAGTGGCTTGACCTTTATTAGTGAGCCTGGTTACCCCCTCTCGGAACCACAGACTTAGAAATCGCCAGCTCATATACAGTGCATAAAATATATTTATATATAAACCCTTATACACCATTTTAATAAAAAATATCACAAAATTCTTCTAAGTCCCTCGGGAAAAGTGAAAGACGCGCACGTTCATTTTCAGAGCTCTTAGACCTTCCTATAAGAAGTTATCCAAAAAGTAGCTTCGAAAAACGCTTAGGTTAAGTTTCAGAGTTGCTTCTAATGTACCAATGCTGGACTTAGACATAATTTCACTCTCACAACATTATGGCTGGTTGGAGACATTCCGAACCACAAGAACCGGGTCCATGGTTCTAGCCGTATACTGGGGGGACGGGGACGACTCCCATTAACCCCTGACTATACCGGGGATACGCTTATCACAATGCCTTTCTGGTCTGTGCTGAAGCAGGGCAATCTGGCAGGCAAGTGGCTTGACCTTTATTAGTGAGCCTGGTTACCCCCTCTTGGAACCACAGACTTAGAAATCGCCAGCTCATATACAGTGCATAAAATATATTTATATATAAACCCTTATACACCATTTTAATAAAAAATATCACAAAATTCTTCTAAGTCCCTCGGGAAGAGTGAAAGACGAGCACGTTCATTTTCAGAGCTCTTAGACCTTCCTATAAGAAGTTAGCCAAAAAGTAGCTTCGAAAAACGCTTAGGTTAAGTTTCAGAGTTGCTTCTAATGTACCAAAGCTGGACTTAGACATAATTTCACTCTCACAACATTATGGCTGGTTGGAGACAGTCCGAACCACAAGTACCGGGTCCATGGTTCTGGCCGTATACTGGGGGGACGGGGACGACTCCCATTAACCCCTGACTATACCGGGGATACGCTTATCACAATGCCTTTCTGGTCTGTGCTGAAGGAGGGAATTCTGGCAGCCAAGTGGCTTGACCTTTATTAGTGAGCCTGGTTACCCCCTCTCGGAACCACAGACTTAGAAATCGCCAGCTCATATACAGTGCATAAAATATATTTATATATATACCCTTATACACCATTTTAATAAAAAATATCACAAAATTCTTCTAAGTCCCTCGGGAAGAGTGAAAGACGCGCACGTTCATTTTCAGAGCTCCTAGACCTTCCTATAAGAAGTTAGCCAAAAAGTAGCTTCGAAAAACGCTTAGGTTAAGTTTCAGAGTTGCTTCTAATGTACCAAAGCTGCACTTTGACATAATTTCACTCTCACAACATTATGGCTGGTTGGAGACAGTCCGAACCACAAGTACCGGGTCCATGGTTCTGGCCGTATACTGGGGGGACGGGGACGACTCCCATTAACCCCTGACTATACCGGGGATACGCTTATCACAATACCTTTCTGGTCTGTGCTGAAGCAGGGCATTCTGGCAGGCAAGTGGCTTGACCTTTATTAGTGAGCCTGGTTACCCCCTCTCGGAACCACAGACTTAGAAATCGCCAGCTCATATACAGTGCATAAAATATATTTATATATAAACCCTTATACACCATTTTAATAAAAAATATCACAAAATTCTTCTAAGTCCCTCGGGAAGAGTGAAAGACGAGCACGTTCATTTTCAGAGCTCTTGGACCTTCCTATAAGAAGTTAGCCAAAAAGTAGCTTCGAAAAACGCTTAGGTTAAGTTTCAGAGTTGCTTCTAATGTACCAAAGCTGGACTTTGACATAATTTCACTCTCACAACATTATGGCTGGTTGGAGACAGTCCGAACCACAAGTACCGGGTCCATGGTTCTGGCCGTATACTGGGGGGACGGGGACGACTCCCATTAACCCCTGACTATACCGGGGATACGCTTATCACAATGCCTTTCTGGTCTGTGCTGAAGCAGGGCAATCTGGCAGGCAAGTGGCTTGACCTTTATTAGTGAGCCTGGTTACCCCCTCTTGGAACCACAGACTTAGAAATCGCCAGCTCATATACAGTGCATAAAATATATTTATATATAAACCCTTATACACCATTTTAATAAAAAATATCACAAAATTCTTCTAAGTCCCTCGGGAAGAGTGAAAGACGAGCACGTTCATTTTCAGAGCTCTTAGACCTTCCTATAAGAAGTTAGCCAAAAAGTAGCTTCGAAAAACGCTTAGGTTAAGTTTCAGAGTTGCTTCTAATGTACCAAAGCTGGACTTAGACATAATTTCACTCTCACAACATTATGGCTGGTTGGAGACAGTCCGAACCACAAGTACCGGGTCCATGGTTCTGGCCGTATACTGGGGGGACGGGGACGACTCCCATTAACCCCTGACTATACCGGGGATACGCTTATCACAATGCCTTTCTGGTCTGTGCTGAAGGAGGGAATTCTGGCAGCCAAGTGGCTTGACCTTTATTAGTGAGCCTGGTTACCCCCTCTCGGAACCACAGACTTAGAAAACGCCAGCTCATATACAGTGCATAAAATATATTTATATATAAACCCTTATACACCATTTTAATAAAAAATATCACAAAATTCTTCTAACTCCCTCGGGAAGAGTGAAAGTCGCGCACGTTCATTTTCAGAGCTCCTAGACCTTCCTATAAGAAGTTAGCCAAAAAGTAGCTTAGGTTAAGTTTCACAGTTGCTTCTAATGTACCAAAGCTGGACTTTGACATAATTTCACTCTCACAACATTATGGCTGGTTGGAGACAGTCTGAACCACAAGTACCGGGTCCATGGTTCTGGCCGTATACTGGGGGGACGGGGACGACTCCCATTAACCCCTGACTATACCGGGGATACGCTTATCACAATGCCTTTCTGGTCTGTGCTGAAGCAGGGCATTCTGGCAGGCAAGTGGCTTGACCTTTATTAGTGAGCCTGGTTACCCCCTCTCGGAACCACAGACTTAGAAAACGCCAGCTCATATACAGTGCATAAAATATATTTATATATAAACCCTTATACACCATTTTAATAAAAAATATCACAAAATTCTTCTAAGTCCCTCGGGAAGAGTGAAAGACGCGCACGTTCATTTTCAGAGCTCTTAGACCTTCCTATAAGAAGTTAGCCAAAAAGTAGCTTCGAAAAACGCTTAGGTTAAGTTTCAGAGTTGCTTCTAATGTACCAAAGCTGGACTTAGACATAATTTCACTCTCACAACATTATGGCTGGTTGGAGACATTCCGAACCACAAGAACCGGGTCCATGGTTCTAGCCGTATACTGGGGGGACGGGGACGACTCCCATTAACCCCTGACTATACCGGGGATACGCTTATCACAATGCCTTTCTGGTCTGTGCTGAAGCAGGGCAATCTGGCAGGCAAGTGGCTTGACCTTTATTAGTGAGCCTGGTTACCCCCTCTTGGAACCACAGACTTAGAAATCGCCAGCTCATATACAGTGCATAAAATATATTTATATATAAACCCTTATACACCATTTTAATAAAAAATATCACAAAATTCTTCTAAGTCCCTCGGGAAGAGTGAAAGACGAGCACGTTCATTTTCAGAGCTCTTAGACCTTCCTATAAGAAGTTAGCCAAAAAGTAGCTTCGAAAAACGCTTAGGTTAAGTTTCAGAGTTGCTTCTAATGTACCAAAGCTGGACTTAGACATAATTTCACTCTCACAACATTATGGCTGGTTGGAGACATTCCGAACCACAAGTACCGGGTCCATGGTTCTAGCCGTATACTGGGGGGACGGGGACGACTCCCATTAACCCCTGACTATACCGGGGATACGCTTATCACAATGCCTTTCTGGTCTGTGCTGAAGCAGGGCATTCTGGCAGGCAAGTGGCTTGACCTTTATTAGTGAGCCTGGTTACCCCCTCTCGGAACCACAGACTTAGAAATCGCCAGCTCATATACAGTGCATAAAATATATTAATATATAAACCCTTATACACCATTTTAATAAAAAATATCACAAAATTCTTCTAAGTCCCTCGGGAAGAGTGAAAGACGCGCACGTTCATTTTCAGAGCTCCTAGACCTTCCTATAAGAAGTTAGCCAAAAAGTAGCTTCGAAAAACGCTTAGGTTAAGTTTCAGAGTTGCTTCTAATGTACCAAAGCTGGACTTTGACATAATTTCACTCTCACAACATTATGGCTGGTTGGAGACAGTCCGAACCACAAGTACCGGGTCCATGGTTCTGGCCATATACTGGGGGGACGGGGACGACTCCCATTAACCCCTGACTATACCGGGGATACGCTTATCACAATGCCTTTCTGGTCTGTGCTGAAGCAGGGCATTCTGGCAGGCAAGTGGCTTGACCTTTATTAGTGAGCCTGGTTACCCCCTCTCGGAACCACAGACTTAGAAATCGCCAGCTCATATACAGTGCATAAAATATATTTATATATAAACCCTTATACACCATTTTAATAAAAAATATCACAAAATTCTTCTAAGTCCCTCGGGAAGAGTGAAAGACGCGCACGTTCATTTTCAGAGCTCTTAGACCTTCCTATAAGAAGTTATCCAAAAAGTAGCTTCGAAAAACGCTTAGGTTAAGTTTCAGAGTTGCTTCTAATGTACCAAAGCTGGACTTAGACATAATTTCACTCTCACAACATTATGGCTGGTTGGAGACATTCCGAACCACAAGTACCGGGTCCATGGTTCTAGCCGTATACTGGGGGGACGGGGACGACTCCCATTAACCCCTGACTATACCGGGGATACGCTTATCACAATGCCTTTCTGGTCTGTGCTGAAGCAGGGCATTCTGGCAGGCAAGTGGCTTGACCTTTATTAGTGAGCCTGGTTACCCCCTCTCGGAACCACAGACTTAGAAATCGCCAGCTCATATACAGTGCATAAAATATATTAATATATAAACCCTTATACACCATTTTAATAAAAAATATCACAAAATTCTTCTAAGTCCCTCGGGAAGAGTGAAAGACGCGCACGTTCATTTTCAGAGCTCCTAGACCTTCCTATAAGAAGTTAGCCAAAAAGTAGCTTCGAAAAACGCTTAGGTTAAGTTTCAGAGTTGCTTCTAATGTACCAAAGCTGGACTTTGACATAATTTCACTCTCACAACATTATGGCTGGTTGGAGACAGTCCGAACCACAAGTACCGGGTCCATGGTTCTGGCCGTATACTGGGGGGACGGGGACGACTCCCATTAACCCCTGACTATACCGGGGATACGCTTATCACAATGCCTTTCTGGTCTGTGCTGAAGCAGGGCATTCTGGCAGGCAAGTGGCTTGACCTTTATTAGTGAGCCTGGTTACCCCCTCTCGGAACCACAGACTTAGAAATCGCCAGCTCATATACAGTGCATAAAATATATTTATATATAAACCCTTATACACCATTTTAATAAAAAATATCACAAAATTCTTCTAAGTCCCTCGGGAAGAGTGAAAGACGCGCACGTTCATTTTCAGAGCTCCTAGACCTTCCTATAAGAAGTTAGCCAAAAAGTAGCTTCGAAAAACGCTTAGGTTAAGTTTCAGAGTTGCTTCTAATGTACCAAAGCTGGACTTAGACATAATTTCACTCTCACAACATTATGGCTGGTTGGAGACAGTCTGAACCACAAGTACCGGGTCCATGGTTCTGGCCGTATACTGGGGGGACGGGGACGACTCCCATTAACCCCTGAATATACCGGGGATACGCTTATCACAATGCCTTTCTGGTCTGTGCTGAAGCAGGGCATTCTGGCAGGCAAGTGGCTTGACCTTTATTAGTGAGCCTGGTTACCCCCTCTCGGAACCACAGACTTAGAAAACGCCAGCTCATATACAGTGCATAAAATATATTTATATATAAACCCTTATACACCATTTTAATAAAAAATATCACAAAATTCTTCTAAGTCCCTCGGGAAGAGTGAAAGACGAGCACGTTCATTTTCAGAGCTCTTAGACCTTCCTATAAGAAGTTAGCCAAAAAGTAGCTTCGAAAAACGCTTAGGTTAAGTTTCAGAGTTGCTTCTAATGTACCAAAGCTGGACTTAGACATAATTTCACTCTCACAACATTATGGCTGGTTGGAGACATTCCGAACCACAAGAACCGGGTCCATGGTTCTAGCCGTATACTGGGGGGACGGGGACGACTCCCATTAACCCCTGACTATACCGGGGATACGCTTATCACAATGCCTTTCTGGTCTGTGCTGAATCAGGGCAATCTGGCAGGCAAGTGGCTTGACCTTTATTAGTGAGCCTGGTTACCCCCTCTTGGAACCACAGACTTAGAAATCGCCAGCTCATATACAGTGCATAAAATATATTTATATATAAACCCTTATACACCATTTTAATAAAAAATATCACAAAATTCTTCTAACTCCCTCGGGAAGAGTGAAAGACGCGCACGTTCATTTTCAGAGCTCCTAGACCTTCCTATAAGAAGTTAGCCATAAAGTAGCTTAGGTTAAGTTTCAGAGTTGCTTCTAATGTACCAAAGCTGGACTTTGACATAATTTCACTCTCACAACATTATGGCTGGTTGGAGACAGTCTGAACCACAAGTACCGGGTCCATGGTTCTGGCCGTATACTGGGGGGACGGGGACGACTCCCATTAACCCCTGACTATACCGGGGATACGCTTATCACAATGCCTTTCTGGTCTGTGCTGAAGCAGGGCATTCTGGCAGGCAAGTGGCTTGACCTTTATTAGTGAGCCTGGTTACCCCCTCTCGGAACCACAGACTTAGAAAACGCCAGCTCATATACAGTGCATAAAATATATTTATATATAAACCCTTATACACCATTTTAATAAAAAATATCACAAAATTCTTCTAAGTCCCTCGGGAAGAGTGAAAGACGCGCACGTTCATTTTCAGAGCTCTTAGACCTTCCTATAAGAAGTTAGCCAAAAAGTAGCTTCGAAAAACGCTTAGGTTAAGTTTCAGAGTTGCTTCTAATGTACCAAAGCTGGACTTTGACATAATTTCACTCTCACAACATTATGGCTGGTTGGAGACAGTCTGAACCACAAGTACCGGGTCCATGGTTCTGGCCGTATACTGGGGGGACGGGGACGACTCCCATTAACCCCTGACTATACCGGGGATACGCTTATCACAATGCCTTTCTGGTCTGTGCTGAAGCAGGGCATTCTGGCAGGCAAGTGGCTTGACCTTTATTAGTGAGCCTGGTTACCCCCTCTCGGAACCACAGACTTAGAAAACGCCAGCTCATATACAGTGCATAAAATATATTTATATATAAACCCTTATACACCATTTTAATAAAAAATATCACAAAATTCTTCTAAGTCCCTCGGGAAGAGTGAAAGACGCGCACGTTCATTTTCAGAGCTCTTAGACCTTCCTATAAGAAGTTAGCCAAAAAGTAGCTTCGAAAAACGCTTAGGTTAAGTTTCAGAGTTGCTTCTAATGTACCAAAGCTGGACTTAGACATAATTTCACTCTCACAACATTATGGCTGGTTGGAGACATTCCGAACCACAAGTACCGGGTCCATGGTTCTAGCCGTATACTGGGGGGACGGGGACGACTCCCATTAACCCCTGACTATACCGGGGATACGCTTATCACAATGCCTTTCTGGTCTGTGCTGAAGCAGGGCATTCTGGCAGGCAAGTGGCTTGACCTTTATTAGTGAGCCTGGTTACCCCCTCTCGGAACCACAGACTTAGAAATCGCCAGCTCATATACAGTGCATAAAATATATTAATATATAAACCCTTATACACCATTTTAATAAAAAATATCACAAAATTCTTCTAAGTCCCTCGGGAAGAGTGAAAGACGCGCACGTTCATTTTCAGAGCTCCTAGACCTTCCTATAAGAAGTTAGCCAAAAAGTAGCTTCGAAAAACGCTTAGGTTAAGTTTCAGAGTTGCTTCTAATGTACCAAAGCTGGACTTTGACATAATTTCACTCTCACAACATTATGGCTGGTTGGAGACAGTCCGAACCACAAGTACCGGGTCCATGGTTCTGGCCGTATACTGGGGGGACGGGGACGACTCCCATTAACCCCTGACTATACCGGGGATACGCTTATCACAATGCCTTTCTGGTCTGTGCTGAAGCAGGGCATTCTGGCAGGCAAGTGGCTTGACCTTTATTAGTGAGCCTGGTTACCCCCTCTCGGAACCACAGACTTAGAAATCGCCAGCTCATATACAGTGCATAAAATATATTTATATATAAACCCTTATACACCATTTTAATAAAAAATATCACAAAATTCTTCTAAGTCCCTCGGGAAGAGTGAAAGACGCGCACGTTCATTTTCAGAGCTCCTAGACCTTCCTATAAGAAGTTAGCCAAAAAGTAGCTTCGAAAAACGCTTAGGTTAAGTTTCAGAGTTGCTTCTAATGTACCAAAGCTGGACTTAGACATAATTTCACTCTCACAACATTATGGCTGGTTGGAGACAGTCTGAACCACAAGTACCGGGTCCATGGTTCTGGCCGTATACTGGGGGGACGGGGACGACTCCCATTAACCCCTGAATATACCGGGGATACGCTTATCACAATGCCTTTCTGGTCTGTGCTGAAGCAGGGCATTCTGGCAGGCAAGTGGCTTGACCTTTATTAGTGAGCCTGGTTACCCCCTCTCGGAACCACAGACTTAGAAAACGCCAGCTCATATACAGTGCATAAAATATATTTATATATAAACCCTTATACACCATTTTAATAAAAAATATCACAAAATTCTTCTAAGTCCCTCGGGAAGAGTGAAAGACGAGCACGTTCATTTTCAGAGCTCTTAGACCTTCCTATAAGAAGTTAGCCAAAAAGTAGCTTCGAAAAACGCTTAGGTTAAGTTTCAGAGTTGCTTCTAATGTACCAAAGCTGGACTTAGACATAATTTCACTCTCACAACATTATGGCTGGTTGGAGACATTCCGAACCACAAGAACCGGGTCCATGGTTCTAGCCGTATACTGGGGGGACGGGGACGACTCCCATTAACCCCTGACTATACCGGGGATACGCTTATCACAATGCCTTTCTGGTCTGTGCTGAATCAGGGCAATCTGGCAGGCAAGTGGCTTGACCTTTATTAGTGAGCCTGGTTACCCCCTCTTGGAACCACAGACTTAGAAATCGCCAGCTCATATACAGTGCATAAAATATATTTATATATAAACCCTTATACACCATTTTAATAAAAAATATCACAAAATTCTTCTAACTCCCTCGGGAAGAGTGAAAGACGCGCACGTTCATTTTCAGAGCTCCTAGACCTTCCTATAAGAAGTTAGCCATAAAGTAGCTTAGGTTAAGTTTCAGAGTTGCTTCTAATGTACCAAAGCTGGACTTTGACATAATTTCACTCTCACAACATTATGGCTGGTTGGAGACAGTCTGAACCACAAGTACCGGGTCCATGGTTCTGGCCGTATACTGGGGGGACGGGGACGACTCCCATTAACCCCTGACTATACCGGGGATACGCTTATCACAATGCCTTTCTGGTCTGTGCTGAAGCAGGGCATTCTGGCAGGCAAGTGGCTTGACCTTTATTAGTGAGCCTGGTTACCCCCTCTCGGAACCACAGACTTAGAAAACGCCAGCTCATATACAGTGCATAAAATATATTTATATATAAACCCTTATACACCATTTTAATAAAAAATATCACAAAATTCTTCTAAGTCCCTCGGGAAGAGTGAAAGACGCGCACGTTCATTTTCAGAGCTCTTAGACCTTCCTATAAGAAGTTAGCCAAAAAGTAGCTTCGAAAAACGCTTAGGTTAAGTTTCAGAGTTGCTTCTAATGTACCAAAGCTGGACTTAGACATAATTTCACTCTCACAACATTATGGCTGGTTGGAGACATTCCGAACCACAAGAACCGGGTCCATGGTTCTAGCCGTATACTGGGGGGACGGGGACGACTCCCATTAACCCCTGACTATACCGGGGATACGCTTATCACAATGCCTTTCTGGTCTGTGCTGAAGCAGGGCAATATGGCAGGCAAGTGGCTTGACCTTTATTAGTGAGCCTGGTTACCCCCTCTTGGAACCACAGACTTAGAAATCGCCAGCTCATATACAGTGCATAAAATATATTTATATATAAACCCTTATACACCATTTTAATAAAAAATATCACAAAATTCTTCTAAGTCCCTCGGGAAGAGTGAAAGACGAGCACGTTCATTTTCAGAGCTCTTAGACCTTCCTATAAGAAGTTAGCCAAAAAGTAGCTTCGAAAAACGCTTAGGTTAAGTTTCAGAGTTGCTTCTAATGTACCAAAGCTGGACTTTGACATAATTTCACTCTCACAACATTATGGCTGGTTGGAGACAGTCTGAACCACAAGTACCGGGTCCATGGTTCTGGCCGTATACTGGGGGGACGGGGACGACTCCCATTAACCCCTGACTATACCGGGGATACGCTTATCACAATGCCTTTCTGGTCTGTGCTGAAGCAGGGCATTCTGGCAGGCAAGTGGCTTGACCTTTATTAGTGAGCCTGGTTACCCCCTCTCGGAACCACAGACTTAGAAAACGCCAGCTCATATACAGTGCATAAAATATATTTATATATAAACCCTTATACACCATTTTAATAAAAAATATCACAAAATTCTTCTAAGTCCCTCGGGAAGAGTGAAAGACGCGCACGTTCATTTTCAGAGCTCTTAGACCTTCCTATAAGAAGTTAGCCAAAAAGTAGCTTCGAAAAACGCTTAGGTTAAGTTTCAGAGTTGCTTCTAATGTACCAAAGCTGGACTTAGACATAATTTCACTCTCACAACATTATGGCTGGTTGGAGACATTCCGAACCACAAGAACCGGGTCCATGGTTCTAGCCGTATACTGGGGGGACGGGGACGACTCCCATTAACCCCTGACTATACCGGGGATACGCTTATCACAATGCCTTTCTGGTCTGTGCTGAAGCAGGGCAATCTGGCAGGCAAGTGGCTTGACCTTTATTAGTGAGCCTGGTTACCCCCTCTTGGAACCACAGACTTAGAAATCGCCAGCTCATATACAGTGCATAAAATATATTTATATATAAACCCTTATACACCATTTTAATAAAAAATATCACAAAATTCTTCTAAGTCCCTCGGGAAGAGTGAAAGACGAGCACGTTCATTTTCAGAGCTCTTAGACCTTCCTATAAGAAGTTAGCCAAAAAGTAGCTTCGAAAAACGCTTAGGTTAAGTTTCAGAGTTGCTTCTAATGTACCAAAGCTGGACTTTGACATAATTTCACTCTCACAACATTATGGCTGGTTGGAGACAGTCTGAACCACAAGTACCGGGTCCATGGTTCTGGCCGTATACTGGGGGGACGGGGACGACTCCCATTAACCCCTGACTATACCGGGGATACGCTTATCACAATGCCTTTCTGGTCTGTGCTGAAGCAGGGCATTCTGGCAGGCAAGTGGCTTGACCTTTATTAGTGAGCCTGGTTACCCCCTCTCGGAACCACAGACTTAGAAAACGCCAGCTCATATACAGTGCATAAAATATATTTATATATAAACCCTTATACACCATTTTAATAAAAAATATCACAAAATTCTTCTAAGTCCCTCGGGAAGAGTGAAAGACGCGCACGTTCATTTTCAGAGCTCTTAGACCTTCCTATAAGAAGTTAGCCAAAAAGTAGCTTCGAAAAACGCTTAGGTTAAGTTTCAGAGTTGCTTCTAATGTACCAAAGCTGGACTTAGACATAATTTCACTCTCACAACATTATGGCTGGTTGGAGACATTCCGAACCACAAGTACCGGGTCCATGGTTCTAGCCGTATACTGGGGGGACGGGGACGACTCCCATTAACCCCTGACTATACCGGGGATACGCTTATCACAATGCCTTTCTGGTCTGTGCTGAAGCAGGGCATTCTGGCAGGCAAGTGGCTTGACCTTTATTAGTGAGCCTGGTTACCCCCTCTCGGAACCACAGACTTAGAAATCGCCAGCTCATATACAGTGCATAAAATATATTAATATATAAACCCTTATACACCATTTTAATAAAAAATATCACAAAATTCTTCTAAGTCCCTCGGGAAGAGTGAAAGACGCGCACGTTCATTTTCAGAGCTCCTAGACCTTCCTATAAGAAGTTAGCCAAAAAGTAGCTTCGAAAAACGCTTAGGTTAAGTTTCAGAGTTGCTTCTAATGTACCAAAGCTGGACTTTGACATAATTTCACTCTCACAACATTATGGCTGGTTGGAGACAGTCCGAACCACAAGTACCGGGTCCATGGTTCTGGCCGTATACTGGGGGGACGGGGACGACTCCCATTAACCCCTGACTATACCGGGGATACGCTTATCACAATGCCTTTCTGGTCTGTGCTGAAGCAGGGCATTCTGGCAGGCAAGTGGCTTGACCTTTATTAGTGAGCCTGGTTACCCCCTCTCGGAACCACAGACTTAGAAATCGCCAGCTCATATACAGTGCATAAAATATATTTATATATAAACCCTTATACACCATTTTAATAAAAAATATCACAAAATTCTTCTAAGTCCCTCGGGAAGAGTGAAAGACGCGCACGTTCATTTTCAGAGCTCCTAGACCTTCCTATAAGAAGTTAGCCAAAAAGTAGCTTCGAAAAACGCTTAGGTTAAGTTTCAGAGTTGCTTCTAATGTACCAAAGCTGGACTTAGACATAATTTCACTCTCACAACATTATGGCTGGTTGGAGACAGTCTGAACCACAAGTACCGGGTCCATGGTTCTGGCCGTATACTGGGGGGACGGGGACGACTCCCATTAACCCCTGAATATACCGGGGATACGCTTATCACAATGCCTTTCTGGTCTGTGCTGAAGCAGGGCATTCTGGCAGGCAAGTGGCTTGACCTTTATTAGTGAGCCTGGTTACCCCCTCTCGGAACCACAGACTTAGAAAACGCCAGCTCATATACAGTGCATAAAATATATTTATATATAAACCCTTATACACCATTTTAATAAAAAATATCACAAAATTCTTCTAAGTCCCTCGGGAAGAGTGAAAGACGAGCACGTTCATTTTCAGAGCTCTTAGACCTTCCTATAAGAAGTTAGCCAAAAAGTAGCTTCGAAAAACGCTTAGGTTAAGTTTCAGAGTTGCTTCTAATGTACCAAAGCTGGACTTAGACATAATTTCACTCTCACAACATTATGGCTGGTTGGAGACATTCCGAACCACAAGAACCGGGTCCATGGTTCTAGCCGTATACTGGGGGGACGGGGACGACTCCAATTAACCCCTGACTATACCGGGGATACGCTTATCACAATGCCTTTCTGGTCTGTGCTGAATCAGGGCAATCTGGCAGGCAAGTGGCTTGACCTTTATTAGTGAGCCTGGTTACCCCCTCTTGGAACCACAGACTTAGAAATCGCCAGCTCATATACAGTGCATAAAATATATTTATATATAAACCCTTATACACCATTTTAATAAAAAATATCACAAAATTCTTCTAACTCCCTCGGGAAGAGTGAAAGACGCGCACGTTCATTTTCAGAGCTCCTAGACCTTCCTATAAGAAGTTAGCCATAAAGTAGCTTAGGTTAAGTTTCAGAGTTGCTTCTAATGTACCAAAGCTGGACTTTGACATAATTTCACTCTCACAACATTATGGCTGGTTGGAGACAGTCTGAACCACAAGTACCGGGTCCATGGTTCTGGCCGTATACTGGGGGGACGGGGACGACTCCCATTAACCCCTGACTATACCGGGGATACGCTTATCACAATGCCTTTCTGGTCTGTGCTGAAGCAGGGCATTCTGGCAGGCAAGTGGCTTGACCTTTATTAGTGAGCCTGGTTACCCCCTCTCGGAACCACAGACTTAGAAAACGCCAGCTCATATACAGTGCATAAAATATATTTATATATAAACCCTTATACACCATTTTAATAAAAAATATCACAAAATTCTTCTAAGTCCCTCGGGAAGAGTGAAAGACGCGCACGTTCATTTTCAGAGCTCTTAGACCTTCCTATAAGAAGTTAGCCAAAAAGTAGCTTCGAAAAACGCTTAGGTTAAGTTTCAGAGTTGCTTCTAATGTACCAAAGCTGGACTTAGACATAATTTCACTCTCACAACATTATGGCTGGTTGGAGACATTCCGAACCACAAGAACCGGGTCCATGGTTCTAGCCGTATACTGGGGGGACGGGGACGACTCCCATTAACCCCTGACTATACCGGGGATACGCTTATCACAATGCCTTTCTGGTCTGTGCTGAAGCAGGGCAATATGGCAGGCAAGTGGCTTGACCTTTATTAGTGAGCCTGGTTACCCCCTCTTGGAACCACAGACTTAGAAATCGCCAGCTCATATACAGTGCATAAAATATATTTATATATAAACCCTTATACACCATTTTAATAAAAAATATCACAAAATTCTTCTAAGTCCCTCGGGAAGAGTGAAAGACGAGCACGTTCATTTTCAGAGCTCTTAGACCTTCCTATAAGAAGTTAGCCAAAAAGTAGCTTCGAAAAACGCTTAGGTTAAGTTTCAGAGTTGCTTCTAATGTACCAAAGCTGGACTTTGACATAATTTCACTCTCACAACATTATGGCTGGTTGGAGACAGTCTGAACCACAAGTACCGGGTCCATGGTTCTGGCCGTATACTGGGGGGACGGGGACGACTCCCATTAACCCCTGACTATACCGGGGATACGCTTATCACAATGCCTTTCTGGTCTGTGCTGAAGCAGGGCATTCTGGCAGGCAAGTGGCTTGACCTTTATTAGTGAGCCTGGTTACCCCCTCTCGGAACCACAGACTTAGAAAACGCCAGCTCATATACAGTGCATAAAATATATTTATATATAAACCCTTATACACCATTTTAATAAAAAATATCACAAAATTCTTCTAAGTCCCTCGGGAAGAGTGAAAGACGCGCACGTTCATTTTCAGAGCTCTTAGACCTTCCTATAAGAAGTTAGCCAAAAAGTAGCTTCGAAAAACGCTTAGGTTAAGTTTCAGAGTTGCTTCTAATGTACCAAAGCAGGACTTAGACATAATTTCACTCTCACAACATTATGGCTGGTTGGAGACATTCCGAACCACAAGAACCGGGTCCATGGTTCTAGCCGTATACTGGGGGGACGGGGACGACTCCCATTAACCCCTGACTATACCGGGGATACGCTTATCACAATGCCTTTCTGGTCTGTGCTGAAGCAGGGCAATCTGGCAGGCAAGTGGCTTGACCTTTATTAGTGAGCCTGGTTACCCCCTCTTGGAACCACAGACTTAGAAATCGCCAGCTCATATACAGTGCATAAAATATATTTATATATAAACCCTTATACACCATTTTAATAAAAAATATCACAAAATTCTTCTAAGTCCCTCGGGAAGAGTGAAAGACGAGCACGTTCATTTTCAGAGCTCTTAGACCTTCCTATAAGAAGTTAGCCAAAAAGTAGCTTCGAAAAACGCTTAGGTTAAGTTTCAGAGTTGCTTCTAATGTACCAAAGCTGGACTTTGACATAATTTCACTCTCACAACATTATGGCTGGTTGGAGACATTCCGAACCACAAGTACCGGGTCCATGGTTCTGGCCGTATACTGGGGGGACGGGGACGACTCCCATTAACCCCTGACTATACCGGGGATACGCTTATCACAATGCCTTTCTGGTCTGTGCTGAAGCAGGGCATTCTGGCAGGCAAGTGGCTTGACCTTTATTAGTGAGCCTGGTTACCCCCTCTCGGAACCACAGACTTAGAAATCGCCAGCTCATATACAGTGCATAAAATATATTAATATATAAACCCTTATACACCATTTTAATAAAAAATATCACAAAATTCTTCTAAGTCCCTCGGGAAGAGTGAAAGACGCGCACGTTCATTTTCAGAGCTCCTAGACCTTCCTATAAGAAGTTAGCCAAAAAGTAGCTTCGAAAAACGCTTAGGTTAAGTTTCAGAGTTGCTTCTAATGTACCAAAGCTGGACTTTGACATAATTTCACTCTCACAACATTATGGCTGGTTGGAGACAGTCCGAACCACAAGTACCGGGTCCATGGTTCTGGCCATATACTGGGGGGACGGGGACGACTCCCATTAACCCCTGACTATACCGGGGATACGCTTATCACAATGCCTTTCTGGTCTGTGCTGAAGCAGGGCATTCTGGCAGGCAAGTGGCTTGACCTTTATTAGTGAGCCTGGTTACCCCCTCTCGGAACCACAGACTTAGAAATCGCCAGCTCATATACAGTGCATAAAATATATTTATATATAAACCCTTATACACCATTTTAATAAAAAATATCACAAAATTCTTCTAAGTCCCTCGGGAAGAGTGAAAGACGCGCACGTTCATTTTCAGAGCTCTTAGACCTTCCTATAAGAAGTTATCCAAAAAGTAGCTTCGAAAAACGCTTAGGTTAAGTTTCAGAGTTGCTTCTAATGTACCAAAGCTGGACTTAGACATAATTTCACTCTCACAACATTATGGCTGGTTGGAGACATTCCGAACCACAAGTACCGGGTCCATGGTTCTGGCCGTATACTGGGGGGACGGGGACGACTCCCATTAACCCCTGACTATACCGGGGATACGCTTATCACAATGCCTTTCTGGTCTGTGCTGAAGCAGGGCATTCTGGCAGGCAAGTGGCTTGACCATTATTAGTGAGCCTGGTTACCCCCTCTCGGAACCACAGACTTAGAAATCGCCAGCTCATATACAGTGCATAAAATATATTTATATATAAACCCTTATACACCATTTTAATAAAAAATATCACAAAATTCTTCTAAGTCCCTCGGGAAGAGTGAAAGACGCGCACGTTCATTTTCAGAGCTCCTAGACCTTCCTATAAGAAGTTAGCCAAAAAGTAGCTTCGAAAAACGCTTAGGTTAAGTTTCAGAGTTGCTTCTAATGTACCAAAGCTGGACTTAGACATAATTTCACTCTCACAACATTATGGCTGGTTGGAGACAGTCTGAACCACAAGTACCGGGTCCATGGTTCTGGCCGTATACTGGGGGGACGGGGACGACTCCCATTAACCCCTGAATATACCGGGGATACGCTTATCACAATGCCTTTCTGGTCTGTGCTGAAGCAGGGCATTCTGGCAGGCAAGTGGCATGACCTTTATTAGTGAGCCTGGTTACCCCCTCTCGGAACCACAGACTTAGAAAACGCCAGCTCATATACAGTGCATAAAATATATTTATATATAAACCCTTATACACCATTTTAATAAAAAATATCACAAAATTCTTCTAAGTCCCTCGGGAAGAGTGAAAGACGAGCACGTTCATTTTCAGAGCTCTTAGACCTTCCTATAAGAAGTTAGCCAAAAAGTAGCTTCGAAAAACGCTTAGGTTAAGTTTCAGAGTTGCTTCTAATGTACCAAAGCTGGACTTAGACATAATTTCACTCTCACAACATTATGGCTGGTTGGAGACAGTCCGAACCACAAGTACCGGGTCCATGGTTCTGGCCGTATACTGGGGGGACGGGGACGACTCCCATTAACCCCTGACTATACCGGGGATACGCTTATCACAATGCCTTTCTGGTCTGTGCTGAAGGAGGGAATTCTGGCAGCCAAGTGGCTTGACCTTTATTAGTGAGCCTGGTTACCCCCTCTCGGAACCACAGACTTAGAAATCGCCAGCTCATATACAGTGCATAAAATATATTTATATATAAACCCTTATACACCATTTTAATAAAAAATATCACAAAATTCTTCTAACTCCCTCGGGAAGAGTGAAAGACGCGCACGTTCATTTTCAGAGCTCCTAGACCTTCCTATAAGAAGTTAGCCAAAAAGTAGCTTAGGTTAAGTTTCAGAGTTGCTTCTAATGTACCAAAGCTGGACTTAGACATAATTTCACTCTCACAACATTATGGCTGGTTGGAGACAGTCCGAACCACAAGTACCGGGTCCATGGTTCTGGCCGTATACTGGGGGGACGGGGACGACTCCCATTAACCCCTGACTATACCGGGGATACGCTTATCACAATGCCTTTCTGGTCTGTGCTGAAGCAGGGCATTCTGGCAGGCAAGTGGCTTGACCTTTATTAGTGAGCCTGGTTACCCCCTCTTGGAACCACAGACTTAGAAATCGCCAGCTCATATACAGTGCATAAAATATATTTATATATAAACCCTTATACACCATTTTAATAAAAAATATCACAAAATTCTTCTAAGTCCCTCGGGAAGAGTGAAAGACGCGCACGTTCATTTTCAGAGCTCTTAGACCTTCCTATAAGAAGTTATCCAAAAAGTAGCTTCGAAAAACGCTTAGGTTAAGTTTCAGAGTTGCTTCTAATGTACCAAAGCTGGACTTAGACATAATTTCACTCTCACAACATTATGGCTGGTTGGAGACATTCCGAACCACAAGTACCGGGTCCATGGTTCTAGCCGTATACTGGGGGGACGGGGACGACTCCCATTAACCCCTGACTATACCGGGGATACGCTTATCACAATGCCTTTCTGGTCTGTGCTGAAGCAGGGCATTCTGGCAGGCAAGTGGCTTGACCTTTATTAGTGAGCCTGGTTACCCCCTCTCGGAACCACAGACTTAGAAATCGCCAGCTCATATACAGTGCATAAAATATATTAATATATAAACCCTTATACACCATTTTAATAAAAAATATCACAAAATTCTTCTAAGTCCCTCGGGAAGAGTGAAAGACGCGCACGTTCATTTTCAGAGCTCCTAGACCTTCCTATAAGAAGTTAGCCAAAAAGTAGCTTCGAAAAACGCTTAGGTTAAGTTTCAGAGTTGCTTCTAATGTACCAAAGCTGGACTTTGACATAATTTCACTCTCACAACATTATGGCTGGTTGGAGACATTCCGTACCACAAGTACCGGGTCCATGGTTCTGGCCGTATACTGGGGGGACGGGGACGACTCCCATTAACCCCTGACTATACCGGGGATACGCTTATCACAATGCCTTTCTGGTCTGTGCTGAAGCAGGGCATTCTGGCAGGCAAGTGGCTTGACCTTTATTAGTGAGCCTGGTTACCCCCTCTCGGAACCACAGACTTAGAAATCGCCAGCTCATATACAGTGCATAAAATATATTTATATATAAACCCTTATACACCATTTTAATAAAAAATATCACAAAATTCTTCTAAGTCCCTCGGGAAGAGTGAAAGACGCGCACGTTCATTTTCAGAGCTCCTAGACCTTCCTATAAGACGTTAGCCAAAAAGTAGCTTCGAAAAACGCTTAGGTTAAGTTTCAGAGTTGCTTCTAATGTACCAAAGCTGGACTTAGACATAATTTCACTCTCACAACATTATGGCTGGTTGGAGACAGTCTGAACCACAAGTACCGGGTCCATGGTTCTGGCCGTATACTGGGGGGACGGGGACGACTCCCATTAACCCCTGAATATACCGGGGATACGCTTATCACAATGCCTTTCTGGTCTGTGCTGAAGCAGGGCATTCTGGCAGGCAAGTGGCATGACCTTTATTAGTGAGCCTGGTTACCCCCTCTCAGAACCACAGACTTAGAAAACGCCAGCTCATATACAGTGCATAAAATATATTTATATATAAACCCTTATACACCATTTTAATAAAAAATATCACAAAATTCTTCTAAGTCCCTCGGGAAGAGTGAAAGACGAGCACGTTCATTTTCAGAGCTCTTAGACCTTCCTATAAGAAGTTAGCCAAAAAGTAGCTTCGAAAAACGCTTAGGTTAAGTTTCAGAGTTGCTTCTAATGTACCAAAGCTGGACTTAGACATAATTTCACTCTCACAACATTATGGCTGGTTGGAGACATTCCGAACCACAAGAACCGGGTCCATGGTTCTAGCCGTATACTGGGGGGACGGGGACGACTCCCATTAACCCCTGACTATACCGGGGATACGCTTATCACAATGCCTTTCTGGTCTGTGCTGAAGCAGGGCATTCTGGCAGGCAAGTGGCTTGACCTTTATTAGTGAGCCTGGTTACCCCCTCTCGGAACCACAGACTTAGAAAACGCCAGCTCATATACAGTGCATAAAATATATTTATATATAAACCCTTATACACCATTTTAATAAAAAATATCACAAAATTCTTCTAAGTCCCTCGGGAAGAGTGAAAGACGCGCACGTTCATTTTCAGAGCTCTTAGACCTTCCTATAAGAAGTTAGCCAAAAAGTAGCTTCGAAAAACGCTTAGGTTAAGTTTCAGAGTTGCTTCTAATGTACCAAAGCAGGACTTAGACATAATTTCACTCTCACAACATTATGGCTGGTTGGAGACATTCCGAACCACAAGAACCGGGTCCATGGTTCTAGCCGTATACTGGGGGGACGGGGACGACTCCCATTAACCCCTGACTATACCGGGGATACGCTTATCACAATGCCTTTCTGGTCTGTGCTGAAGCAGGGCAATCTGGCAGGCAAGTGGCTTGACCTTTATTAGTGAGCCTGGTTACCCCCTCTTGGAACCACAGACTTAGAAATCGCCAGCTCATATACAGTGCATAAAATATATTTATATATAAACCCTTATACACCATTTTAATAAAAAATATCACAAAATTCTTCTAAGTCCCTCGGGAAGAGTGAAAGACGAGCACGTTCATTTTCAGAGCTCTTAGACCTTCCTATAAGAAGTTAGCCAAAAAGTAGCTTCGAAAAACGCTTAGGTTAAGTTTCAGAGTTGCTTCTAATGTACCAAAGCTGGACTTTGACATAATTTCACTCTCACAACATTATGGCTGGTTGGAGACATTCCGAACCACAAGTACCGGGTCCATGGTTCTGGCCGTATACTGGGGGGACGGGGACGACTCCCATTAACCCCTGACTATACCGGGGATACGCTTATCACAATGCCTTTCTGGTCTGTGCTGAAGCAGGGCATTCTGGCAGGCAAGTGGCTTGACCTTTATTAGTGAGCCTGGTTACCCCCTCTCGGAACCACAGACTTAGAAATCGCCAGCTCATATACAGTGCATAAAATATATTAATATATAAACCCTTATACACCATTTTAATAAAAAATATCACAAAATTCTTCTAAGTCCCTCGGGAAGAGTGAAAGACGCGCACGTTCATTTTCAGAGCTCCTAGACCTTCCTATAAGAAGTTAGCCAAAAAGTAGCTTCGAAAAACGCTTAGGTTAAGTTTCAGAGTTGCTTCTAATGTACCAAAGCTGGACTTTGACATAATTTCACTCTCACAACATTATGGCTGGTTGGAGACAGTCCGAACCACAAGTACCGGGTCCATGGTTCTGGCCATATACTGGGGGGACGGGGACGACTCCCATTAACCCCTGACTATACCGGGGATACGCTTATCACAATGCCTTTCTGGTCTGTGCTGAAGCAGGGCATTCTGGCAGGCAAGTGGCTTGACCTTTATTAGTGAGCCTGGTTACCCCCTCTCGGAACCACAGACTTAGAAATCGCCAGCTCATATACAGTGCATAAAATATATTTATATATAAACCCTTATACACCATTTTAATAAAAAATATCACAAAATTCTTCTAAGTCCCTCGGGAAGAGTGAAAGACGCGCACGTTCATTTTCAGAGCTCTTAGACCTTCCTATAAGAAGTTATCCAAAAAGTAGCTTCGAAAAACGCTTAGGTTAAGTTTCAGAGTTGCTTCTAATGTACCAAAGCTGGACTTAGACATAATTTCACTCTCACAACATTATGGCTGGTTGGAGACATTCCGAACCACAAGTACCGGGTCCATGGTTCTGGCCGTATACTGGGGGGACGGGGACGACTCCCATTAACCCCTGACTATACCGGGGATACGCTTATCACAATGCCTTTCTGGTCTGTGCTGAAGCAGGGCATTCTGGCAGGCAAGTGGCTTGACCTTTATTAGTGAGCCTGGTTACCCCCTCTCGGAACCACAGACTTAGAAATCGCCAGCTCATATACAGTGCATAAAATATATTTATATATAAACCCTTATACACCATTTTAATAAAAAATATCACAAAATTCTTCTAAGTCCCTCGGGAAGAGTGAAAGACGCGCACGTTCATTTTCAGAGCTCCTAGACCTTCCTATAAGAAGTTAGCCAAAAAGTAGCTTCGAAAAACGCTTAGGTTAAGTTTCAGAGTTGCTTCTAATGTACCAAAGCTGGACTTAGACATAATTTCACTCTCACAACATTATGGCTGGTTGGAGACAGTCTGAACCACAAGTACCGGGTCCATGGTTCTGGCCGTATACTGGGGGGACGGGGACGACTCCCATTAACCCCTGAATATACCGGGGATACGCTTATCACAATGCCTTTCTGGTCTGTGCTGAAGCAGGGCATTCTGGCAGGCAAGTGGCATGACCTTTATTAGTGAGCCTGGTTACCCCCTCTCGGAACCACAGACTTAGAAAACGCCAGCTCATATACAGTGCATAAAATATATTTATATATAAACCCTTATACACCATTTTAATAAAAAATATCACAAAATTCTTCTAAGTCCCTCGGGAAGAGTGAAAGACGAGCACGTTCATTTTCAGAGCTCTTAGACCTTCCTATAAGAAGTTAGCCAAAAAGTAGCTTCGAAAAACGCTTAGGTTAAGTTTCAGAGTTGCTTCTAATGTACCAAAGCTGGACTTAGACATAATTTCACTCTCACAACATTATGGCTGGTTGGAGACAGTCCGAACCACAAGTACCGGGTCCATGGTTCTGGCCGTATACTGGGGGGACGGGGACGACTCCCATTAACCCCTGACTATACCGGGGATACGCTTATCACAATGCCTTTCTGGTCTGTGCTGAAGGAGGGAATTCTGGCAGCCAAGTGGCTTGACCTTTATTAGTGAGCCTGGTTACCCCCTCTCGGAACCACAGACTTAGAAATCGCCAGCTCATATACAGTGCATAAAATATATTTATATATAAACCCTTATACACCATTTTAATAAAAAATATCACAAAATTCTTCTAACTCCCTCGGGAAGAGTGAAAGACGCGCACGTTCATTTTCAGAGCTCCTAGACCTTCCTATAAGAAGTTAGCCAAAAAGTAGCTTAGGTTAAGTTTCAGAGTTGCTTCTAATGTACCAAAGCTGGACTTAGACATAATTTCACTCTCACAACATTATGGCTGGTTGGAGACAGTCCGAACCACAAGTACCGGGTCCATGGTTCTGGCCGTATACTGGGGGGACGGGGACGACTCCCATTAACCCCTGACTATACCGGGGATACGCTTATCACAATGCCTTTCTGGTCTGTGCTGAAGCAGGGCATTCTGGCAGGCAAGTGGCTTGACCTTTATTAGTGAGCCTGGTTACCCCCTCTTGGAACCACAGACTTAGAAATCGCCAGCTCATATACAGTGCATAAAATATATTTATATATATACCCTTATACACCATTTTAATAAAAAATATCACAAAATTCTTCTAAGTCCCTCGGGAAGAGTGAAAGACGCGCACGTTCATTTTCAGAGCTCCTAGACCTTCCTATAAGAAGTTAGCCAAAAAGTAGCTTCGAAAAACGCTTAGGTTAAGTTTCAGAGTTGCTTCTAATGTACCAAAGCTGGACTTTGACATAATTTCACTCTCACAACATTATGGCTGGTTGGAGACAGTCCGAACCACAAGTACCGGGTCCATGGTTCTGGCCGTATACTGGGGGGACGGGGACGACTCCCATTAACCCCTGACTATACCGGGGATACGCTTATCACAATGCCTTTCTGGTCTGTGCTGAAGGAGGGAATTCTGGCAGCCAAGTGGCTTGACCTTTATTAGTGAGCCTGGTTACCCCCTCTCGGAACCACAGACTTAGAAATCGCCAGCTCATATACAGTGCATAAAATATATTTATATATAAACCCTTATACACCATTTTAATAAAAAATATCACAAAATTCTTCTAACTCCCTCGGGAAGAGTGAAAGACGCGCACGTTCATTTTCAGAGCTCCTAGACCTTCCTATAAGAAGTTAGCCAAAAAGTAGCTTAGGTTAAGTTTCAGAGTTGCTTCTAATGTACCAAAGCTGGACTTAGACATAATTTCACTCTCACAACATTATGGCTGGTTGGAGACAGTCCGAACCACAAGTACCGGGTCCATGGTTCTGGCCGTATACTGGGGGGACGGGGACGACTCCCATTAACCCCTGACTATACCGGGGATACGCTTATCACAATGCCTTTCTGGTCTGTGCTGAAGCAGGGCATTCTGGCAGGCAAGTGGCTTGACCTTTATTAGTGAGCCTGGTTACCCCCTCTTGGAACCACAGACTTAGAAATCGCCAGCTCATATACAGTGCATAAAATATATTTATATATATACCCTTATACACCATTTTAATAAAAAATATCACAAAATTCTTCTAAGTCCCTCGGGAAGAGTGAAAGACGCGCACGTTCATTTTCAGAGCTCCTAGACCTTCCTATAAGAAGTTAGCCAAAAAGTAGCTTCGAAAAACGCTTAGGTTAAGTTTCAGAGTTGCTTCTAATGTACCAAAGCTGGACTTTGACATAATTTCACTCTCACAACATTATGGCTGGTTGGAGACAGTCCGAACCACAAGTACCGGGTCCATGGTTCTGGCCGTATACTGGGGGGACGGGGACGACTCCCATTAACCCCTGACTATACCGGGGATACGCTTATCACAATGCCTTTCTGGTCTGTGCTGAAGGAGGGAATTCTGGCAGCCAAGTGGCTTGACCTTTATTAGTGAGCCTGGTTACCCCCTCTCGGAACCACAGACTTAGAAATCGCCAGCTCATATACAGTGCATAAAATATATTTATATATAAACCCTTATACACCATTTTAATAAAAAATATCACAAAATTCTTCTAACTCCCTCGGGAAGAGTGAAAGACGCGCACGTTCATTTTCAGAGCTCCTAGACCTTCCTATAAGAAGTTAGCCAAAAAGTAGCTTAGGTTAAGTTTCAGAGTTGCTTCTAATGTACCAAAGCTGGACTTAGACATAATTTCACTCTCACAACATTATGGCTGGTTGGAGACAGTCCGAACCACAAGTACCGGGTCCATGGTTCTGGCCGTATACTGGGGGGACGGGGACGACTCCCATTAACCCCTGACTATACCGGGGATACGCTTATCACAATGCCTTTCTGGTCTGTGCTGAAGCAGGGCATTCTGGCAGGCAAGTGGCTTGACCTTTATTAGTGAGCCTGGTTACCCCCTCTTGGAACCACAGACTTAGAAATCGCCAGCTCATATACAGTGCATAAAATATATTTATATATATACCCTTATACACCATTTTAATAAAAAATATCACAAAATTCTTCTAAGTCCCTCGGGAAGAGTGAAAGACGCGCACGTTCATTTTCAGAGCTCCTAGACCTTCCTATAAGAAGTTAGCCAAAAAGTAGCTTCGAAAAACGCTTAGGTTAAGTTTCAGAGTTGCTTCTAATGTACCAAAGCTGGACTTTGACATAATTTCACTCTCACAACATTATGGCTGGTTGGAGACAGTCCGAACCACAAGTACCGGGTCCATGGTTCTGGCCGTATACTGGGGGGACGGGGACGACTCCCATTAACCCCTGACTATACCGGGGATACGCTTATCACAATGCCTTTCTGGTCTGTGCTGAAGCAGGGCATTCTGGCAGGCAAGTGGCTTGACCTTTATTAGTGAGCCTGGTTACCCCCTCTCGGAACCACAGACTTAGAAATCGCCAGCTCATATACAGTGCATAAAATATATTTATATATAAACCCTTATACACCATTTTAATAAAAAATATCACAAAATTCTTCTAAGTCCCTCGGGAAAAGTGAAAGACGCGCACGTTCATTTTCAGAGCTCTTAGACCTTCCTATAAGAAGTTATCCAAAAAGTAGCTTCGAAAAACGCTTAGGTTAAGTTTCAGAGTTGCTTCTAATGTACCAAAGCTGGACTTTGACATAATTTCACTCTCACAACATTATGGCTGGTTGGAGACAGTCCGAACCACAAGTACCGGGTTCATGGTTCTGGCCGTATACTGGGGGGACGGGGACGACTCCCATTAACCCCTGACTATACCGGGGATACGCTTATCACAATGCCTTTCTGGTCTGTGCTGAAGCAGGGCATTCTGGCAGGCAAGTGGCTTGACCTTTATTAGTGAGCCTGGTTACCCCCTCTCGGAACCACAGACTTAGAAATCGCCAGCTCATATACAGTGCATAAAATATATTTATATATAAACCCTTATACACCATTTTAATAAAAAATATCACAAAATTCTTCTAAGTCCCTCGGGAAGAGTGAAAGACGCGCACGTTCATTTTCAGAGCTCTTAGACCTTCCTATAAGAAGTTATCCAAAAAGTAGCTTCGAAAAACGCTTAGGTTAAGTTTCAGAGTTGCTTCTAATGTACCAAAGCTGGACTTAGACATAATTTCACTCTCACAACATTATGGCTGGTTGGAGACATTCCGAACCACAAGTACCGGGTCCATGGTTCTAGCCGTATACTGGGGGGACGGGGACGACTCCCATTAACCCCTGACTATACCGGGGATACGCTTATCACAATGCCTTTCTGGTCTGTGCTGAAGCAGGGCATTCTGGCAGGCAAGTGGCTTGACCTTTATTAGTGAGCCTGGTTACCCCCTCTCGGAACCACAGACTTAGAAATCGCCAGCTCATATACAGTGCATAAAATATATTAATATATAAACCCTTATACACCATTTTAATAAAAAATATCACAAAATTCTTCTAAGTCCCTCGGGAAGAGTGAAAGACGCGCACGTTCATTTTCAGAGCTCCTAGACCTTCCTATAAGAAGTTAGCCAAAAAGTAGCTTCGAAAAACGCTTAGGTTAAGTTTCAGAGTTGCTTCTAATGTACCAAAGCTGGACTTTGACATAATTTCACTCTCACAACATTATGGCTGGTTGGAGACATTCCGTACCACAAGTACCGGGTCCATGGTTCTGGCCGTATACTGGGGGGACGGGGACGACTCCCATTAACCCCTGACTATACCGGGGATACGCTTATCACAATGCCTTTCTGGTCTGTGCTGAAGCAGGGCATTCTGGCAGGCAAGTGGCTTGACCTTTATTAGTGAGCCTGGTTACCCCCTCTCGGAACCACAGACTTAGAAATCGCCAGCTCATATACAGTGCATAAAATATATTTATATATAAACCCTTATACACCATTTTAATAAAAAATATCACAAAATTCTTCTAAGTCCCTCGGGAAGAGTGAAAGACGCGCACGTTCATTTTCAGAGCTCCTAGACCTTCCTATAAGACGTTAGCCAAAAAGTAGCTTCGAAAAACGCTTAGGTTAAGTTTCAGAGTTGCTTCTAATGTACCAAAGCTGGACTTAGACATAATTTCACTCTCACAACATTATGGCTGGTTGGAGACAGTCTGAACCACAAGTACCGGGTCCATGGTTCTGGCCGTATACTGGGGGGACGGGGACGACTCCCATTAACCCCTGAATATACCGGGGATACGCTTATCACAATGCCTTTCTGGTCTGTGCTGAAGCAGGGCATTCTGGCAGGCAAGTGGCATGACCTTTATTAGTGAGCCTGGTTACCCCCTCTCAGAACCACAGACTTAGAAAACGCCAGCTCATATACAGTGCATAAAATATATTTATATATAAACCCTTATACACCATTTTAATAAAAAATATCACAAAATTCTTCTAAGTCCCTCGGGAAGAGTGAAAGACGAGCACGTTCATTTTCAGAGCTCTTAGACCTTCCTATAAGAAGTTAGCCAAAAAGTAGCTTCGAAAAACGCTTAGGTTAAGTTTCAGAGTTGCTTCTAATGTACCAAAGCTGGACTTAGACATAATTTCACTCTCACAACATTATGGCTGGTTGGAGACATTCCGAACCACAAGAACCGGGTCCATGGTTCTAGCCGTATACTGGGGGGACGGGGACGACTCCCATTAACCCCTGACTATACCGGGGATACGCTTATCACAATGCCTTTCTGGTCTGTGCTGAAGCAGGGCAATCTGGCAGGCAAGTGGCTTGACCTTTATTAGTGAGCCTGGTTACCCCCTCTTGGAACCACAGACTTAGAAATCGCCAGCTCATATACAGTGCATAAAATATATTTATATATAAACCCTTATACACCATTTTAATAAAAAATATCACAAAATTCTTCTAAGTCCCTCGGGAAGAGTGAAAGACGAGCACGTTCATTTTCAGAGCTCTTAGACCTTCCTATAAGAAGTTAGCCAAAAAGTAGCTTCGAAAAACGCTTAGGTTAAGTTTCAGAGTTGCTTCTAATGTACCAAAGCTGGACTTAGACATAATTTCACTCTCACAACATTATGGCTGGTTGGAGACAGTCCGAACCACAAGTACCGGGTCCATGGTTCTGGCCGTATACTGGGGGGACGGGGACGACTCCCATTAACCCCTGACTATACCGGGGATACGCTTATCACAATGCCTTTCTGGTCTGTGCTGAAGGAGTGAATTCTGGCAGCCAAGTGGCTTGACCTTTATTAGTGAGCCTGGTTACCCCCTCTCGGAACCACAGACTTAGAAATCGCCAGCTCATATACAGTGCATAAAATATATTTATATATAAACCCTTATACACCATTTTAATAAAAAATATCACAAAATTCTTCTAACTCCCTCGGGAAGAGTGAAAGACGCGCACGTTCATTTTCAGAGCTCCTAGACCTTCCTATAAGAAGTTAGCCAAAAAGTAGCTTAGGTTAAGTTTCAGAGTTGCTTCTAATGTACCAAAGCTGGACTTAGACATAATTTCACTCTCACAACATTATGGCTGGTTGGAGACAGTCCGAACCACAAGTACCGGGTCCATGGTTCTGGCCGTATACTGGGGGGACGGGGACGACTCCCATTAACCCCTGACTATACCGGGGATACGCTTATCACAATGCCTTTCTGGTCTGTGCTGAAGCAGGGCATTCTGGCAGGCAAGTGGCTTGACCTTTATTAGTGAGCCTGGTTACCCCCTCTTGGAACCACAGACTTAGAAATCGCCAGCTCATATACAGTGCATAAAATATATTTATATATATACCCTTATACACCATTTTAATAAAAAATATCACAAAATTCTTCTAAGTCCCTCGGGAAGAGTGAAAGACGCGCACGTTCATTTTCAGAGCTCCTAGACCTTCCTATAAGAAGTTAGCCAAAAAGTAGCTTCGAAAAACGCTTAGGTTAAGTTTCAGAGTTGCTTCTAATGTACCAAAGCTGGACTTTGACATAATTTCACTCTCACAACATTATGGCTGGTTGGAGACAGTCCGAACCACAAGTACCGGGTCCATGGTTCTGGCCGTATACTGGGGGGACGGGGACGACTCCCATTAACCCCTGACTATACCGGGGATACGCTTATCACAATGCCTTTCTGGTCTGTGCTGAAGGAGGGAATTCTGGCAGCCAAGTGGCTTGACCTTTATTAGTGAGCCTGGTTACCCCCTCTCGGAACCACAGACTTAGAAATCGCCAGCTCATATACAGTGCATAAAATATATTTATATATAAACCCTTATACACCATTTTAATAAAAAATATCACAAAATTCTTCTAACTCCCTCGGGAAGAGTGAAAGACGCGCACGTTCATTTTCAGAGCTCCTAGACCTTCCTATAAGAAGTTAGCCAAAAAGTAGCTTAGGTTAAGTTTCAGAGTTGCTTCTAATGTACCAAAGCTGGACTTAGACATAATTTCACTCTCACAACATTATGGCTGGTTGGAGACAGTCCGAACCACAAGTACCGGGTCCATGGTTCTGGCCGTATACTGGGGGGACGGGGACGACTCCCATTAACCCCTGACTATACCGGGGATACGCTTATCACAATGCCTTTCTGGTCTGTGCTGAAGCAGGGCATTCTGGCAGGCAAGTGGCTTGACCTTTATTAGTGAGCCTGGTTACCCCCTCTTGGAACCACTGACTTAGAAATCGCCAGCTCATATACAGTGCATAAAATATATTTATATATATACCCTTATACACCATTTTAATAAAAAATATCACAAAATTCTTCTAAGTCCCTCGGGAAGAGTGAAAGACGCGCACGTTCATTTTCAGAGCTCCTAGACCTTCCTATAAGAAGTTAGCCAAAAAGTAGCTTCGAAAAACGCTTAGGTTAAGTTTCAGAGTTGCTTCTAATGTACCAAAGCTGGACTTTGACATAATTTCACTCTCACAACATTATGGCTGGTTGGAGACAGTCCGAACCACAAGTACCGGGTCCATGGTTCTGGCCGTATACTGGGGGGACGGGGACGACTCCCATTAACCCCTGACTATACCGGGGATACGCTTATCACAATGCCTTTCTGGTCTGTGCTGAAGGAGGGAATTCTGGCAGCCAAGTGGCTTGACCTTTATTAGTGAGCCTGGTTACCCCCTCTCGGAACCACAGACTTAGAAATCGCCAGCTCATATACAGTGCATAAAATATATTTATATATAAACCCTTATACACCATTTTAATAAAAAATATCACAAAATTCTTCTAACTCCCTCGGGAAGAGTGAAAGACGCGCACGTTCATTTTCAGAGCTCCTAGACCTTCCTATAAGAAGTTAGCCAAAAAGTAGCTTAGGTTAAGTTTCAGAGTTGCTTCTAATGTACCAAAGCTGGACTTAGACATAATTTCACTCTCACAACATTATGGCTGGTTGGAGACAGTCCGAACCACAAGTACCGGGTCCATGGTTCTGGCCGTATACTGGGGGGACGGGGACGACTCCCATTAACCCCTGACTATACCGGGGATACGCTTATCACAATGCCTTTCTGGTCTGTGCTGAAGCAGGGCATTCTGGCAGGCAAGTGGCTTGACCTTTATTAGTGAGCCTGGTTACCCCCTCTCGGAACCACAGACTTAGAAATCGCCAGCTCATATACAGTGCATAAAATATATTTATATATAAACCCTTATACACCATTTTAATGAAAAATTTCACAAAATTCTTCTAAGTCCCTCGGGAAGAGTGAAAGACGCGCACGTTCATTTTCAGAGCTCTTAGACCTTCCTATAAGAAGTTATCCAAAAAGTAGCTTCGAAAAACGCTTAGGTTAAGTTTCAGAGTTGCTTCTAATGTACCAAAGCTGGACTTAGACATAATTTCACTCTCACAACATTATGGCTGGTTGGAGACATTCCGAACCACAAGTACCGGGTCCATGGTTCTAGCCGTATACTGGGGGGACGGGGACGACTCCCATTAACCCCTGACTATACCGGGGATACGCTTATCACAATGCCTTTCTGGTCTGTGCTGAAGCAGGGCATTCTGGCAGGCAAGTGGCTTGACCTTTATTAGTGAGCCTGGTTACCCCCTCTCGGAACCACAGACTTAGAAAACGCCAGCTCATATACAGTGCATAAAATATATTTATATATAAACCCTTATACACCATTTTAATAAAAAATATCACAAAATTCTTCTAAGTCCCTCGGGAAGAGTGAAAGACGAGCACGTTCATTTTCAGAGCTCTTAGACCTTCCTATAAGAAGTTAGCCAAAAAGTAGCTTCGAAAAACGCTTAGGTTAAGTTTCAGAGTTGCTTCTAATGTACCAAAGCTGGACTTAGACATAATTTCACTCTCACAACATTATGGCTGGTTGGAGACAGTCCGAACCACAAGTACCGGGTCCATGGTTCTGGCCGTATACTGGGGGGACGGGGACGACTCCCATTAACCCCTGACTATACCGGGGATACGCTTATCACAATGCCTTTCTGGTCTGTGCTGAAGGAGGGAATTCTGGCAGCCAAGTGGCTTGACCTTTATTAGTGAGCCTGGTTACCCCCTCTCGGAACCACAGACTTAGAAATCGCCAGCTCATATACAGTGCATAAAATATATTTATATATAAACCCTTATACACCATTTTAATAAAAAATATCACAAAATTCTTCTAACTCCCTCGGGAAGAGTGAAAGACGCGCACGTTCATTTTCAGAGCTCCTAGACCTTCCTATAAGAAGTTAGCCAAAAAGTAGCTTAGGTTAAGTTTCAGAGTTGCTTCTAATGTACCAAAGCTGGACTTAGACATAATTTCACTCTCACAACATTATGGCTGGTTGGAGACAGTCCGAACCACAAGTACCGGGTCCATGGTTCTGGCCGTATACTGGGGGGACGGGGACGACTCCCATTAACCCCTGACTATACCGGGGATACGCTTATCACAATGCCTTTCTGGTCTGTGCTGAAGCAGGGCATTCTGGCAGGCAAGTGGCTTGACCTTTATTAGTGAGCCTGGTTACCCCCTCTTGGAACCACAGACTTAGAAATCGCCAGCTCATATACAGTGCATAAAATATATTTATATATATACCCTTATACACCATTTTAATAAAAAATATCACAAAATTCTTCTAAGTCCCTCGGGAAGAGTGAAAGACGCGCACGTTCATTTTCAGAGCTCCTAGACCTTCCTATAAGAAGTTAGCCAAAAAGTAGCTTCGAAAAACGCTTAGGTTAAGTTTCAGAGTTGCTTCTAATGTACCAAAGCTGGACTTTGAAATAATTTCACTCTCACAACATTATGGCTGGTTGGAGACAGTCCGAACCACAAGTACCGGGTCCATGGTTCTGGCCGTATACTGGGGGGACGGGGACGACTCCCATTAACCCCTGACTATACCGGGGATACGCTTATCACAATGCCTTTCTGGTCTGTGCTGAAGCAGGGCATTCTGGCAGGCAAGTGGCTTGACCTTTATTAGTGAGCCTGGTTACCCCCTCTCGGAACCACAGACTTAGAAATCGCCAGCTCATATACAGTGCATAAAATATATTTATATATAAACCCTTATACACCATTTTAATAAAAAATATCACAAAATTCTTCTAAGTCCCTCGGGAAGAGTGAAAGACGCGCACGTTCATTTTCAGAGCTCCTAGACCTTCCTATAAGAAGTTAGCCAAAAAGTAGCTTCGAAAAACGCTTAGGTTAAGTTTCAGAGTTGCTTCTAATGTACCAAAGCTGGACTTTGACATAATTTCACTCTCACAACATTATGGCTGGTTGGAGACAGTCCGAACCACAATTACCGGGTCCATGGTTCTGGCCGTATACTGGGGGGACGGGGACGACTCCCATTAACCCCTGACTATACCGGGGATACGCTTATCACAATGCCTTTCTGGTCTGTGCTGAAGCAGGGCATTCTGGCAGGCAAGTGGATTGACCTTTATTAGTGAGCCTGGTTACCCCCTCTCGGAACCACAGACTTAGAAATCGCCAGCTCATATACAGTGCATAAAATATATTTATATATAAACCCTTATACACCATTTTAATAAAAAATATCACAAAATTCTTCTAACTCCCTCGGGAAGAGTGAAAGACGCGCACGTTCATTTTCAGAGCTCCTAGACCTTCCTATAAGAAGTTAGCCAAAAAGTAGCTTAGGTTAAGTTTCAGAGTTGCTTCTAATGTACCAAAGCTGGACTTTGACATAATTTCACTCTCACAACATTATGGCTGGTTGGAGACAGTCCGAACCACAAGTACCGGGTCCATGGTTCTGGCCGTATACTGGGGGGACGGGGACGACTCCCATTAACCCCTGACTATACCGGGGATACGCTTATCACAATGCCTTTCTGGTCTGTGCTGAAGCAGGGCATTCTGGCAGGCAAGTGGCTTGACCTTTATTAGTGAGCCTGGTTACCCCCTCTTGGAACCACAGACTTAGAAATCGCCAGCTCATATACAGTGCATAAAATATATTTATATATATACCCTTATACACCATTTTAATAAAAAATATCACAAAATTCTTCTAAGTCCCTCGGGAAGAGTGAAAGACGCGCACGTTCATTTTCAGAGCTCCTAGACCTTCCTATAAGAAGTTAGCCAAAAAGTAGCTTCGAAAAACGCTTAGGTTAAGTTTCAGAGTTGCTTCTAATGTACCAAAGCTGGACTTTGACATAATTTCACTCTCACAACATTATGGCTGGTTGGAGACAGTCCGAACCACAAGTACCGGGTCCATGGTTCTGGCCGTATACTGGGGGGACGGGGACGACTCCCATTAACCCCTGACTATACCGGGGATACGCTTATCACAATGCCTTTCTGGTCTGTGCTGAAGCAGGGCATTCTGGCAGGCAAGTGGCTTGACCTTTATTAGTGAGCCTGGTTACCCCCTCTAGGAACCACAGACTTAGAAATCGCCAGCTCATATACAGTGCATAAAATATATTTATATATAAACCCTTATACACCATTTTAATAAAAAATATCACAAAATTCTTCTAACTCCCTCGGGAAGAGTGAAAGACGCGCACGTTCATTTTCAGAGCTCCTAGATCTTCCTATAAGAAGTTAGCCAAAAAGTAGCTTAGGTTAAGTTTCAGAGTTGCTTCTAATGTACCAAAGCTGGACTTTGACATAATTTCACTCTCACAACATTATGGCTGGTTGGAGACAGTCCGAACCACAAGTACCGGGTCCATGGTTCTGGCCGTATACTGGGGGGACGGGGACGACTCCCATTAACCCCTGACTATACCGGGGATACGCTTATCACAATGCCTTTCTGGTCTGTGCTGAAGCAGGGCATTCTGGCAGGCAAGTGGCTTGACCTTTATTAGTGAGCCTGGTTACCCCCTCTTGGAACCACAGACTTAGAAATCGCCAGCTCATATACAGTGCATAAAATATATTTATATATATACCCTTATACACCATTTTAATAAAAAATATCACAAAATTCTTCTAAGTCCCTCGGGAAGAGTGAAAGACGCGCACGTTCATTTTCAGAGCTCCTAGACCTTCCTATAAGAAGTTAGCCAAAAAGTAGCTTCGAAAAACGCTTAGGTTAAGTTTCAGAGTTGCTTCTAATGTACCAAAGCTGGACTTTGACATAAATTCACTCTCACAACATTATGGCTGGTTGGAGACAGTCCGAACCACAAGTACCGGGTCCATGGTTCTGGCCGTATACTGGGGGGACGGGGACGACTCCCATTAACCCCTGACTATACCGGGGATACGCTTATCACAATGCCTTTCTGGTCTGTGCTGAAGCAGGGCATTCTGGCAGGCAAGTGGCTTGACCTTTATTAGTGAGCCTGGTTACCCCCTCTCGGAACCACAGACTTAGAAATCGCCAGCTCATATACAGTGCATAAAATATATTTATATATAAACCCTTATACACCATTTTAATAAAAAATATCACAAAATTCTTCTAAGTCCCTCGGGAAGAGTGAAAGACGAGCACGTTCATTTTCAGAGCTCTTAGACCTTCCTATAAGAAGTTAGCCAAAAAGTAGCTTCGAAAAACGCTTAGGTTAAGTTTCAGAGTTGCTTCTAATGTACCAAAGCTGGACTTAGACATAATTTCACTCTCACAACATTATGGCTGGTTGGAGACAGTCTGAACCACAAGTACCGGGTCCATGGTTCTGGCCGTATACTGGGGGGACGGGGACGACTCCCATTAACCCCTGAATATACCGGGGATACGCTTATCACAATGCCTTTCTGGTCTGTGCTGAAGCAGGGCATTCTGGCAGGCAAGTGGCTTGACCTTTATTAGTGAGCCTGGTTACCCCCTCTCGGAACCACAGACTTAGAAAACGCCAGCTCATATACAGTGCATAAAATATATTTATATATAAACCCTTATACACCATTTTAATAAAAAATATCACAAAATTCTTCTAAGTCCCTCGGGAAGAGTGAAAGACGAGCACGTTCATTTTCAGAGCTCTTAGACCTTCCTATAAGAAGTTAGCCAAAAAGTAGCTTCGAAAAACGCTTAGGTTAAGTTTCAGAGTTGCTTCTAATGTACCAAAGCTGGACTTTGACATAATTTCACTCTCACAACATTATGGCTGGTTGGAGACAGTCCGAACCACAAGTACCGGGTCCATGGTTCTGGCCGTATACTGGGGGGACGGGGACGACTCCCATTAACCCCTGACTATACCGGGGATACGCTTATCACAATGCCTTTCTGGTCTGTGCTGAAGCAGGGCATTCTGGCAGGCAAGTGGCTTGACCTTTATTAGTGAGCCTGGTTACCCCCTCTTGGAACCACAGACTTAGAAATCGCCAGCTCATATACAGTGCATAAAATATATTTATATATATACCCTTATACACCATTTTAATAAAAAATATCACACAATTCTTCTAAGTCCCTCGGGAAGAGTGAAAGACGCGCACGTTCATTTTCAGAGCTCCTAGACCTTCCTATAAGAAGTTAGCCAAAAAGTAGCTTCGAAAAACGCTTAGGTTAAGTTTCAGAGTTGCTTCTAATGTACCAAAGCTGGACTTTGACATAAATTCACTCTCACAACATTATGGCTGGTTGGAGACAGTCCGAACCACAAGTACCGGGTCCATGGTTCTGGCCGTATACTGGGGGGACGGGGACGACTCCCATTAACCCCTGACTATACCGGGGATACGCTTATCACAATGCCTTTCTGGTCTGTGCTGAAGCAGGGCATTCTGGCAGGCAAGTGGCTTGACCTTTATTAGTGAGCCTGGTTACCCCCTCTCGGAACCACAGACTTAGAAATCGCCAGCTCATATACAGTGCATAAAATATATTTATATATAAACCCTTATACACCATTTTAATAAAAAATATCACAAAATTCTTCTAAGTCCCTCGGGAAGAGTGAAAGACGAGCACGTTCATTTTCAGAGCTCTTAGACCTTCCTATAAGAAGTTAGCCAAAAAGTAGCTTCGAAAAACGCTTAGGTTAAGTTTCAGAGTTGCTTCTAATGTACCAAAGCTGGACTTAGACATAATTTCACTCTCACAACATTATGGCTGGTTGGAGACAGTCTGAACCACAAGTACCGGGTCCATGGTTCTGGCCGTATACTGGGGGGACGGGGACGACTCCCATTAACCCCTGAATATACCGGGGATACGCTTATCACAATGCCTTTCTGGTCTGTGCTGAAGCAGGGCATTCTGGCAGGCAAGTGGCTTGACCTTTATTAGTGAGCCTGGTTACCCCCTCTCGGAACCACAGACTTAGAAAACGCCAGCTCATATACAGTGCATAAAATATATTTATATATAAACCCTTATACACCATTTTAATAAAAAATATCACAAAATTCTTCTAAGTCCCTCGGGAAGAGTGAAAGACGAGCACGTTCATTTTCAGAGCTCTTAGACCTTCCTATAAGAAGTTAGCCAAAAAGTAGCTTCGAAAAACGCTTAGGTTAAGTTTCAGAGTTGCTTCTAATGTACCAAAGCTGGACTTTGACATAATTTCACTCTCACAACATTATGGCTGGTTGGAGACAGTCCGAACCACAAGTACCGGGTCCATGGTTCTGGCCGTATACTGGGGGGACGGGGACGACTCCCATTAACCCCTGACTATACCGGGGATACGCTTATCACAATGCCTTTCTGGTCTGTGCTGAAGCAGGGCATTCTGGCAGGCAAGTGGCTTGACCTTTATTAGTGAGCCTGGTTACCCCCTCTTGGAACCACAGACTTAGAAATCGCCAGCTCATATACAGTGCATAAAATATATTTATATATATACCCTTATACACCATTTTAATAAAAAATATCACAAAATTCTTCTAAGTCCCTCGGGAAGAGTGAAAGACGCGCACGTTCATTTTCAGAGCTCCTAGACCTTCCTATAAGAAGTTAGCCAAAAAGTAGCTTCGAAAAACGCTTAGGTTAAGTTTCAGAGTTGCTTCTAATGTACCAAAGCTGGACTTTGACATAATTTCACTCTCACAACATTATGGCTGGTTGGAGACAGTCCGAACCACAAGTACCGGGTCCATGGTTCTGGCCGTATACTGGGGGGACGGGGACGACTCCCATTAACCCCTGACTATACCGGGGATACGCTTATCACAATGCCTTTCTGGTCTGTGCTGAAGCAGGGCATTCTGGCAGGCAAGTGGCTTGACCTTTATTAGTGAGCCTGGTTACCCCCTCTCGGAACCACAGACTTAGAAATCGCCAGCTCATATACAGTGCATAAAATATATTTATATATAAACCCTTATACACCATTTTAATAAAAAATATCACAAAATTCTTCTAAGTCCCTCGGGAAAAGTGAAAGACGCGCACGTTCATTTTCAGAGCTCTTAGACCTTCCTATAAGAAGTTATCCAAAAAGTAGCTTCGAAAAACGCTTAGGTTAAGTTTCAGAGTTGCTTCTAATGTACCAAAGCTGGACTTTGACATAATTTCACTCTCACAACATTATGGCTGGTTGGAGACAGTCCGAACCACAAGTACCGGGTTCATGGTTCTGGCCGTATACTGGGGGGACGGGGACGACTCCCATTAACCCCTGACTATACCGGGGATACGCTTATCACAATGCCTTTCTGGTCTGTGCTGAAGCAGGGCATTCTGGCAGGCAAGTGGCTTGACCTTTATTAGTGAGCCTGGTTACCCCCTCTCGGAACCACAGACTTAGAAATCGCCAGCTCATATACAGTGCATAAAATATATTTATATATAAACCCTTATACACCATTTTAATAAAAAATATCACAAAATTCTTCTAACTCCCTCGGGAAGAGTGAAAGACGCGCACGTTCATTTTCAGAGCTCCTAGATCTTCCTATAAGAAGTTAGCCAAAAAGTAGCTTAGGTTAAGTTTCAGAGTTGCTTCTAATGTACCAAAGCTGGACTTTGACATAATTTCACTCTCACAACATTATGGCTGGTTGGAGACAGTCCGAACCACAAGTACCGGGTCCATGGTTCTGGCCGTATACTGGGGGGACGGGGACGACTCCCATTAACCCCTGACTATACCGGGGATACGCTTATCACAATGCCTTTCTGGTCTGTGCTGAAGCAGGGCATTCTGGCAGGCAAGTGGCTTGACCTTTATTAGTGAGCCTGGTTACCCCCTCTTGGAACCACAGACTTAGAAATCGCCAGCTCATATACAGTGCATAAAATATATTTATATATATACCCTTATACACCATTTTAATAAAAAATATCACAAAATTCTTCTAAGTCCCTCGGGAAGAGTGAAAGACGCGCACGTTCATTTTCAGAGCTCCTAGACCTTCCTATAAGAAGTTAGCCAAAAAGTAGCTTCGAAAAACGCTTAGGTTAAGTTTCAGAGTTGCTTCTAATGTACCAAAGCTGGACTTTGACATAAATTCACTCTCACAACATTATGGCTGGTTGGAGACAGTCCGAACCACAAGTACCGGGTCCATGGTTCTGGCCGTATACTGGGGGGACGGGGACGACTCCCATTAACCCCTGACTATACCGGGGATACGCTTATCACAATGCCTTTCTGGTCTGTGCTGAAGCAGGGCATTCTGGCAGGCAAGTGGCTTGACCTTTATTAGTGAGCCTGGTTACCCCCTCTCGGAACCACAGACTTAGAAATCGCCAGCTCATATACAGTGCATAAAATATATTTATATATAAACCCTTATACACCATTTTAATAAAAAATATCACAAAATTCTTCTAAGTCCCTCGGGAAGAGTGAAAGACGAGCACGTTCATTTTCAGAGCTCTTAGACCTTCCTATAAGAAGTTAGCCAAAAAGTAGCTTCGAAAAACGCTTAGGTTAAGTTTCAGAGTTGCTTCTAATGTACCAAAGCTGGACTTTGACATAATTTCACTCTCACAACATTATGGCTGGTTGGAGACAGTCCGAACCACAAGTACCGGGTTCATGGTTCTGGCCGTATACTGGGGGGACGGGGACGACTCCCATTAACCCCTGACTATACCGGGGATACGCTTATCACAATGCCTTTCTGGTCTGTGCTGAAGCAGGGCATTCTGGCAGGCAAGTGGCTTGACCTTTATTAGTGAGCCTGGTTACCCCCTCTCGGAACCACAGACTTAGAAATCGCCAGCTCATATACAGTGCATAAAATATATTTATATATAAACCCTTATACACCATTTTAATAAAAAATATCACAAAATTCTTCTAACTCCCTCGGGAAGAGTGAAAGACGCGCACGTTCATTTTCAGAGCTCCTAGATCTTCCTATAAGAAGTTAGCCAAAAAGTAGCTTAGGTTAAGTTTCAGAGTTGCTTCTAATGTACCAAAGCTGGACTTTGACATAATTTCACTCTCACAACATTATGGCTGGTTGGAGACAGTCCGAACCACAAGTACCGGGTCCATGGTTCTGGCCGTATACTGGGGGGACTGGGACGACTCCCATTAACCCCTGACTATACCGGGGATACGCTTATCACAATGCCTTTCTGGTCTGTGCTGAAGCAGGGCATTCTGGCAGGCAAGTGGCTTGACCTTTATTAGTGAGCCTGGTTACCCCCTCTTGGAACCACAGACTTAGAAATCGCCAGCTCATATACAGTGCATAAAATATATTTATATATATACCCTTATACACCATTTTAATAAAAAATATCACAAAATTCTTCTAAGTCCCTCGGGAAGAGTGAAAGACGCGCACGTTCATTTTCAGAGCTCCTAGACCTTCCTATAAGAAGTTAGCCAAAAAGTAGCTTCGAAAAACGCTTAGGTTAAGTTTCAGAGTTGCTTCTAATGTACCAAAGCTGGACTTTGACATAAATTCACTCTCACAACATTATGGCTGGTTGGAGACAGTCCGAACCACAAGTACCGGGTCCATGGTTCTGGCCGTATACTGGGGGGACGGGGACGACTCCCATTAACCCCTGACTATACCGGGGATACGCTTATCACAATGCCTTTCTGGTCTGTGCTGAAGCAGGGCATTCTGGCAGGCAAGTGGCTTGACCTTTATTAGTGAGCCTGGTTACCCCCTCTCGGAACCACAGACTTAGAAATCGCCAGCTCATATACAGTGCATAAAATATATTTATATATAAACCCTTATACACCATTTTAATAAAAAATATCACAAAATTCTTCTAAGTCCCTCGGGAAGAGTGAAAGACGAGCACGTTCATTTTCAGAGCTCTTAGACCTTCCTATAAGAAGTTAGCCAAAAAGTAGCTTCGAAAAACGCTTAGGTTAAGTTTCAGAGTTGCTTCTAATGTACCAAAGCTGGACTTTGACATAATTTCACTCTCACAACATTATGGCTGGTTGGAGACAGTCCGAACCACAAGTACCGGGTTTATGGTTCTGGCCGTATACTGGGGGGACGGGGACGACTCCCATTAACCCCTGACTATACCGGGGATACGCTTATCACAATGCCTTTCTGGTCTGTGCTGAAGCAGGGCATTCTGGCAGGCAAGTGGCTTGACCTTTATTAGTGAGCCTGGTTACCCCCTCTCGGAACCACAGACTTAGAAATCGCCAGCTCATATACAGTGCATAAAATATATTTATATATAAACCCTTATACACCATTTTAATAAAAAATATCACAAAATTCTTCTAAGTCCCTCGGGAAGAGTGAAAGACGAGCACGTTCATTTTCAGAGCTCTTAGACCTTCCTATAAGAAGTTAGCCAAAAAGTAGCTTCGAAAAACGCTTAGGTTAAGTTTCAGAGTTGCTTCTAATGTACCAAAGCTGGACTTTGACATAATTTCACTCTCACAACATTATGGCTGGTTGGAGACAGTCCGAACCACAAGTACCGGGTCCATGGTTCTGGCCGTATACTGGGGGGACGGGGACGACTCCCATTAACCCCTGACTATACCGGGGATACGCTTATCACAATGCCTTTCTGGTCTGTGCTGAAGGAGGGAATTCTGGCAGCCAAGTGGCTTGACCTTTATTAGTGAGCCTGGTTACCCCCTCTCGGAACCACAGACTTAGAAATCGCCAGCTCATATACAGTGCATAAAATATATTTATATATAAACCCTTATACACCATTTTAATAAAAAATATCACAAAATTCTTCTAACTCCCTCGGGAAGAGTGAAAGACGCGCACGTTCATTTTCAGAGCTCCTAGACCTTCCTATAAGAAGTTAGCCAAAAAGTAGCTTAGGTTAAGTTTCAGAGTTGCTTCTAATGTACCAAAGCTGGACTTAGACATAATTTCACTCTCACAACATTATGGCTGGTTGGAGACAGTCTGAACCACAAGTACCGGGTCCATGGTTCTGGCCGTATACTGGGGGGACGGGGACGACTCCCATTAACCCCTGACTATACCGGGGATACGCTTATCACAATGCCTTTCTGGTCTGTGCTGAAGCAGGGCATTCTGGCAGGCAAGTGGCTTGACCTTTATTAGTGAGCCTGGTTACCCCCTCTTGGAACCACAGACTTAGAAATCGCCAGCTCATATACAGTGCATAAAATATATTTATATATATACCCTTATACACCATTTTAATAAAAAATATCACAAAATTCTTCTAAGTCCCTCGGGAAGAGTGAAAGACGAGCACGTTCATTTTCAGAGCTCTTAGACCTTCCTATAAGAAGTTAGCCAAAAAGTAGCTTCGAAAAACGCTTAGGTTAAGTTTCAGAGTTGCTTCTAATGTACCAAAGCTGGACTTTGACATAATTTCACTCTCACAACATTATGGCTGGTTGGAGACAGTCCGAACCACAAGTACCGGGTCCATGGTTCTGGCCGTATACTGGGGGGACGGGGACGACTCCCATTAACCCCTGACTATACCGGGGATACGCTTATCACAATGCCTTTCTGGTCTGTGCTGAAGCAGGGCATTCTGGCAGGCAAGTGGCTTGACCTTTATTAGTGAGCCTGGTTACCCCCTCTTGGAACCACAGACTTAGAAATCGCCAGCTCATATACAGTGCATAAAATATATTTATATATATACCCTTATACACCATTTTAATAAAAAATATCACAAAATTCTTCTAAGTCCCTCGGGAAGAGTGAAAGACGCGCACGTTCATTTTCAGAGCTCCTAGACCTTCCTATAAGAAGTTAGCCAAAAAGTAGCTTCGAAAAACGCTTAGGTTAAGTTTCAGAGTTGCTTCTAATGTACCAAAGCTGGACTTTGACATAATTTCACTCTCACAACATTATGGCTGGTTGGAGACAGTCCGAACCACAAGTACCGGGTCCATGGTTCTGGCCGTATACTGGGGGGACGGGGACGACTCCCATTAACCCCTGACTATACCGGGGATACGCTTATCACAATGCCTTTCTGGTCTGTGCTGAAGCAGGGCATTCTGGCAGGCAAGTGGCTTGACCTTTATTAGTGAGCCTGGTTACCCCCTCTCGGAACCACAGACTTAGAAATCGCCAGCTCATATACAGTGCATAAAATATATTTATATATAAACCCTTATACACCATTTTAATAAAAAATATCACAAAATTCTTCTAAGTCCCTCGGGAAAAGTGAAAGACGCGCACGTTCATTTTCAGAGCTCTTAGACCTTCCTATAAGAAGTTATCCAAAAAGTAGCTTCGAAAAACGCTTAGGTTAAGTTTCAGAGTTGCTTCTAATGTACCAAAGCTGGACTTTGACATAATTTCACTCTCACAACATTATGGCTGGTTGGAGACAGTCCGAACCACAAGTACCGGGTTCATGGTTCTGGCCGTATACTGGGGGGACGGGGACGACTCCCATTAACCCCTGACTATACCGGGGATACGCTTATCACAATGCCTTTCTGGTCTGTGCTGAAGCAGGGCATTCTGGCAGGCAAGTGGCTTGACCTTTATTAGTGAGCCTGGTTACCCCCTCTCGGAACCACAGACTTAGAAATCGCCAGCTCATATACAGTGCATAAAATATATTTATATATAAACCCTTATACACCATTTTAATAAAAAATATCACAAAATTCTTCTAAGTCCCTCGGGAAGAGTGAAAGACGAGCACGTTCATTTTCAGAGCTCTTAGACCTTCCTATAAGAAGTTAGCCAAAAAGTAGCTTCGAAAAACGCTTAGGTTAAGTTTCAGAGTTGCTTCTAATGTACCAAAGCTGGACTTTGACATAATTTCACTCTCACAACATTATGGCTGGTTGGAGACAGTCCGAACCACAAGTACCGGGTCCATGGTTCTGGCCGTATACTGGGGGGACGGGGACGACTCCCATTAACCCCTGACTATACCGGGGATACGCTTATCACAATGCCTTTCTGGTCTGTGCTGAAGGAGGGAATTCTGGCAGCCAAGTGGCTTGACCTTTATTAGTGAGCCTGGTTACCCCCTCTCGGAACCACAGACTTAGAAATCGCCAGCTCATATACAGTGCATAAAATATATTTATATATAAACCCTTATACACCATTTTAATAAAAAATATCACAAAATTCTTCTAACTCCCTCGGGAAGAGTGAAAGACGAGCACGTTCATTTTCAGAGCTCCTAGACCTTCCTATAAGAAGTTAGCCAAAAAGTAGCTTAGGTTAAGTTTCAGAGTTGCTTCTAATGTACCAAAGCTGGACTTAGACATAATTTCACTCTCACAACATTATGGCTGGTTGGAGACAGTCTGAACCACAAGTACCGGGTCCATGGTTCTGGCCGTATACTGGGGGGACGGGGACGACTCCCATTAACCCCTGACTATACCGGGGATACGCTTATCACAATGCCTTTCTGGTCTGTGCTGAAGCAGGGCATTCTGGCAGGCAAGTGGCTTGACCTTTATTAGTGAGCCTGGTTACCCCCTCTTGGAACCACAGACTTAGAAATCGCCAGCTCATATACAGTGCATAAAATATATTTATATATATACCCTTATACACCATTTTAATAAAAAATATCACAAAATTCTTCTAAGTCCCTCGGGAAGAGTGAAAGACGCGCACGTTCATTTTCAGAGCTCCTAGACCTTCCTATAAGAAGTTAGCCAAAAAGTAGCTTCGAAAAACGCTTAGGTTAAGTTTCAGAGTTGCTTCTAATGTACCAAAGCTGGACTTTGACATAATTTCACTCTCACAACATTATGGCTGGTTGGAGACAGTCCGAACCACAAGTACCGGGTCCATGGTTCTGGCCGTATACTGGGGGGACGGGGACGACTCCCATTAACCCCTGACTATACCGGGGATACGCTTATCACAATGCCTTTCTGGTCTGTGCTGAAGCAGGGCATTCTGGCAGGCAAGTGGCTTGACCTTTATTAGTGAGCCTGGTTACCCCCTCTCGGAACCACAGACTTAGAAATCGCCAGCTCATATACAGTGCATAAAATATATTTATATATAAACCCTTATACACCATTTTAATAAAAAATATCACAAAATTCTTCTAACTCCCTCGGGAAGAGTGAAAGACGCGCACGTTCATTTTCAGAGCTCCTAGACCTTCCTATAAGAAGTTAGCCAAAAAGTAGCTTCGAAAAACGCTTAGGTTAAGTTTCAGAGTTGCTTCTAATGTACCAAAGCTGGACTTTGACATAATTTCACTCTCACAACATTATGGCTGGTTGGAGACAGTCCGAACCACAAGTACCGGGTCCATGGTTCTGGCCGTATACTGGGGGGACGGGGACGACTCCCATTAACCCCTGACTATACCGGGGATACGCTTATCACAATGCCTTTCTGGTCTGTGCTGAAGCAGGGCATTCTGGCAGGCAAGTGGCTTGACCTTTATTAGTGAGCCTGGTTACCCCCTCTCGGAACCACAGACTTAGAAATCGCCAGCTCATATACAGTGCATAAAATATATTTATATATAAACCCTTATACACCATTTTAATAAAAAATATCACAAAATTCTTCTAACTCCCTCGGGAAGAGTGAAAGACGCGCACGTTCATTTTCAGAGCTCCTAGACCTTCCTATAAGAAGTTAGCCAAAAAGTAGCTTAGGTTAAGTTTCAGAGTTGCTTCTAATGTACCAAAGCTGGACTTAGACATAATTTCACTCTCACAACATTATGGCTGGTTGGAGACAGTCTGAACCACAAGTACCGGGTCCATGGTTCTGGCCGTATACTGGGGGGACGGGGACGACTCCCATTAACCCCTGACTATACCGGGGATACGCTTATCACAATGCCTTTCTGGTCTGTGCTGAAGCAGGGCATTCTGGCAGGCAAGTGGCTTGACCTTTATTAGTGAGCCTGGTTACCCCCTCTTGGAACCACAGACTTAGAAATCGCCAGCTCATATACAGTGCATAAAATATATTTATATATATACCCTTATACACCATTTTAATAAAAAATATCACAAAATTCTTCTAAGTCCCTCGGGAAGAGTGGAAGACGCGCACGTTCATTTTCAGAGCTCCTAGACCTTCCTATAAGAAGTTAGCCAAAAAGTAGCTTCGAAAAACGCTTAGGTTAAGTTTCAGAGTTGCTTCTAATGTACCAAAGCTGGACTTTGACATAATTTCACTCTCACAACATTATGGCTGGTTGGAGACAGTCCGAACCACAAGTACCGGGTCCATGGTTCTGGCCGTATACTGGGGGGACGGGGACGACTCCCATTAACCCCTGACTATACCGGGGATACGCTTATCACAATGCCTTTCTGGTCTGTGCTGAAGCAGGGCATTCTGGCAGGCAAGTGGCTTGACCTTTATTAGTGAGCCTGGTTACCCCCTCTCGGAACCACAGACTTAGAAATCGCCAGCTCATATACAGTGCATAAAATATATTTATATATAAACCCTTATACACCATTTTAATAAAAAATATCACAAAATTCTTCTAAGTCCCTCGGGAAAAGTGAAAGACGCGCACGTTCATTTTCAGAGCTCTTAGACCTTCCTATAAGAAGTTATCCAAAAAGTAGCTTCGAAAAACGCTTAGGTTAAGTTTCAGAGTTGCTTCTAATGTACCAAAGCTGGACTTTGACATAATTTCACTCTCACAACATTATGGCTGGTTGGAGACAGTCCGAACCACAAGTACCGGGTTCATGGTTCTGGCCGTATACTGGGGGGACGGGGACGACTCCCATTAACCCCTGACTATACCGGGGATACGCTTATCACAATGCCTTTCTGGTCTGTGCTGAAGCAGGGCATTCTGGCAGGCAAGTGGCTTGACCTTTATTAGTGAGCCTGGTTACCCCCTCTCGGAACCACAGACTTAGAAATCGCCAGCTCATATACAGTGCATAAAATATATTTATATATAAACCCTTATACACCATTTTAATAAAAAATATCACAAAATTCTTCTAACTCCCTCGGGAAGAGTGAACGACGCGCACGTTCATTTTCAGAGCTCCTAGACCTTCCTATAAGAAGTTAGCCAAAAAGTAGCTTAGGTTAAGTTTCAGAGTTGCTTCTAATGTACCAAAGCTGGACTTAGACATAATTTCACTCTCACAACATTATGGCTGGTTGGAGACAGTCCGAACCACAAGTACCGGGTCCATGGTTCTGGCCGTATACTGGGGGGACGGGGACGACTCCCATTAACCCCTGACTATACCGGGGATACGCTTATCACAATGCCTTTCTGGTCTGTGCTGAAGCAGGGCATTCTGGCAGGCAAGTGGCTTGACCTTTATTAGTGAGCCTGGTTACCCCCTCTTGGAACCACAGACTTAGAAATCGCCAGCTCATATACAGTGCATAAAATATATTTATATATATACCCTTATACACCATTTTAATAAAAAATATCACAAAATTCTTCTAAGTCCCTCGGGAAGAGTGAAAGACGCGCACGTTCATTTTCAGAGCTCCTAGACCTTCCTATAAGAAGTTAGCCAAAAAGTAGCTTCGAAAAACGCTTAGGTTAAGTTTCAGAGTTGCTTCTAATGTACCAAAGCTGGACTTTGACATAATTTCACTCTCACAACATTATGGCTGGTTGGAGACAGTCCGAACCACAAGTACCGGGTCCATGGTTCTGGCCGTATACTGGGGGGACGGGGACGACTCCCATTAACCCCTGACTATACCGGGGATACGCTTATCACAATGCCTTTCTGGTCTGTGCTGAAGCAGGGCATTCTGGCAGGCAAGTGGCTTGACCTTTATTAGTGAGCCTGGTTACCCCCTCTCGGAACCACAGACTTAGAAATCGCCAGCTCATATACAGTGCATAAAATATATTTATATATAAACCCTTATACACCATTTTAATAAAAAATATCACAAAATTCTTCTAAGTCCCTCGGGAAAAGTGAAAGACGCGCACGTTCATTTTCAGAGCTCTTAGACCTTCCTATAAGAAGTTATCCAAAAAGTAGCTTCGAAAAACGCTTAGGTTAAGTTTCAGAGTTGCTTCTAATGTACCAAAGCTGGACTTTGACATAATTTCACTCTCACAACATTATGGCTGGTTGGAGACAGTCCGAACCACAAGTACCGGGTTCATGGTTCTGGCCGTATACTGGGGGGACGGGGACGACTCCCATTAACCCCTGACTATACCGGGGATACGCTTATCACAATGCCTTTCTGGTCTGTGCTGAAGCAGGGCATTCTGGCAGGCAAGTGGCTTGACCTTTATTAGTGAGCCTGGTTACCCCCTCTCGGAACCACAGACTTAGAAATCGCCAGCTCATATACAGTGCATAAAATATATTTATATATAAACCCTTATACACCATTTTAATAAAAAATATCACAAAATTCTTCTAAGTCCCTCGGGAAGAATGAAAGACGCGCACGTTCATTTTCAGAGCTCCTAGACCTTCCTATAAGAAGTTAGCCAAAAAGTAGCTTCGAAAAACGCTTAGGTTAAGTTTCAGAGTTGCTTCTAATGTACCAAAGCTGGACTTAGACATAATTTCACTCTCACAACATTATGGCTGGTTGGAGACAGTCTGAACCACAAGTACCGGGTCCATGGTTCTGGCCGTATACTGGGGGGACGGGGACGACTCCCATTAACCCCTGACTATACCGGGGATACGCTTATCACAATGCCTTTCTGGTCTGTGCTGAAGCAGGGCATTCTGGCAGGCAAGTGGCTTGACCTTTATTAGTGAGCCTGGTTACCCCCTCTCGGAACCACAGACTTAGAAATCGCCAGCTCATATACAGTGCATAAAATATATTTATATATAAACCCTTATACACCATTTTAATAAAAAATATCACAAAATTCTTCTAAGTCCCTCGGGAAGAGTGAAAGACGAGCACGTTCATTTTCAGAGCTCTTAGACCTTCCTATAAGAAGTTAGCCAAAAAGTAGCTTCGAAAAACGCTTAGGTTAAGTTTCAGAGTTGCTTCTAATGTACCAAAGCTGGACTTTGACATAATTTCACTCTCACAACAGTATGGCTGGTTGGAGACAGTCCGAACCACAAGTACCGGGTCCATGGTTCTGGCCGTATACTGGGGGGACGGGGACGACTCCCATTAACCCCTGACTATACCGGGGATACGCTTATGACAATGCCTTTCTGGTCTGTGCTGAAGCAGGGCATTCTGGCAGGCAAGTGGCTTGACCTTTATTAGTGAGCCTGGTTACCCCCTCTCGGAACCACAGACTTAGAAATCGCCAGCTCATATACAGTGCATAAAATATATTTATATATAAACCCTTATACACCATTTTAATAAAAAATATCACAAAATTCTTCTAACTCCCTCGGGAAGAGTGAAAGACGCGCACGTTCATTTTCAGAGCTCCTAGACCTTCCTATAAGAAGTTAGCCAAAAAGTAGCTTAGGTTAAGTTTCAGAGTTGCTTCTAATGTACCAAAGCTGGACTTAGACATAATTTCACTCTCACAACATTATGGCTGGTTGGAGACAGTCCGAACCACAAGTACCGGGTCCATGGTTCTGGCCGTATACTGGGGGGACGGGGACGACTCCCATTAACCCCTGACTATACCGGGGATACGCTTATGACAATGCCTTTCTGGTCTGTGCTGAAGCAGGGCATTCTGGCAGGCAAGTGGCTTGACCTTTATTAGTGAGCCTGGTTACCCCCTCTCGGAACCACAGACTTAGAAATCGCCAGCTCATATACAGTGCATAAAATATATTTATATATATACCCTTATACACCATTTTAATAAAAAATATCACAAAATTCTTCTAAGTCCCTCGGGAAGAGTGAAAGACGAGCACGTTCATTTTCAGAGCTCTTAGACCTTCCTATAAGAAGTTAGCCAAAAAGTAGCTTCGAAAAACGCTTAGGTTAAGTTTCAGAGTTGCTTCTAATGTACCAAAGCTGGACTTTGACATAATTTCACTCTCACAACATTATGGCTGGTTGGAGACAGTCCGAACCACAAGTACCGGGTCCATGGTTCTGGCCGTATACTGGGGGGACGGGGACGACTCCCATTAACCCCTGACTATACCGGGGATACGCTTATCACAATGCCTTTCTGGTCTGTGCTGAAGCAGGGCATTCTGGCAGGCAAGTGGCTTGACCTTTATTAGTGAGCCTGGTTACCCCCTCTTGGAACCACAGACTTAGAAATCGCCAGCTCATATACAGTGCATAAAATATATTTATATATATACCCTTATACACCATTTTAATAAAAAATATCACAAAATTCTTCTAAGTCCCTCGGGAAGAGTGAAAGACGCGCACGTTCATTTTCAGAGCTCCTAGACCTTCCTATAAGAAGTTAGCCAAAAAGTAGCTTCGAAAAACGCTTAGGTTAAGTTTCAGAGTTGCTTCTAATGTACCAAAGCTGGACTTTGACATAATTTCACTCTCACAACATTATGGCTGGTTGGAGACAGTCCGAACCACAAGTACCGGGTCCATGGTTCTGGCCGTATACTGGGGGGACGGGGACGACTCCCATTAACCCCTGACTATACCGGGGATACGCTTATCACAATGCCTTTCTGGTCTGTGCTGAAGCAGGGCATTCTGGCAGGCAAGTGGCTTGACCTTTATTAGTGAGCCTGGTTACCCCCTCTCGGAACCACAGACTTAGAAATCGCCAGCTCATATACAGTGCATAAAATATATTTATATATAAACCCTTATACACCATTTTAATAAAAAATATCACAAAATTCTTCTAAGTCCCTCGGGAAAAGTGAAAGACGCGCACGTTCATTTTCAGAGCTCTTAGACCTTCCTATAAGAAGTTATCCAAAAAGTAGCTTCGAAAAACGCTTAGGTTAAGTTTCAGAGTTGCTTCTAATGTACCAAAGCTGGACTTTGACATAATTTCACTCTCACAACATTATGGCTGGTTGGAGACAGTCCGAACCACAAGTACCGGGTTCATGGTTCTGGCCGTATACTGGGGGGACGGGGACGACTCCCATTAACCCCTGACTATACCGGGGATACGCTTATCACAATGCCTTTCTGGTCTGTGCTGAAGCAGGGCATTCTGGCAGGCAAGTGGCTTGACCTTTATTAGTGAGCCTGGTTACCCCCTCTCGGAACCACAGACTTAGAAATCGCCAGCTCATATACAGTGCATAAAATATATTTATATATAAACCCTTATACACCATTTTAATAAAAAATATCACAAAATTCTTCTAAGTCCCTCGGGAAGAGTGAAAGACGAGCACGTTCATTTTCAGAGCTCTTAGACCTTCCTATAAGAAGTTAGCCAAAAAGTAGCTTCGAAAAACGCTTAGGTTAAGTTTCAGAGTTGCTTCTAATGTACCAAAGCTGGACTTTGACATAATTTCACTCTCACAACATTATGGCTGGTTGGAGACAGTCCGAACCACAAGTACCGGGTCCATGGTTCTGGCCGTATACTGGGGGGACGGGGACGACTCCCATTAACCCCTGACTATACCGGGGATACGCTTATCACAATGCCTTTCTGGTCTGTGCTGAAGGAGGGAATTCTGGCAGCCAAGTGGCTTGACCTTTATTAGTGAGCCTGGTTACCCCCTCTCGGAACCACAGACTTAGAAATCGCCAGCTCATATACAGTGCATAAAATATATTTATATATAAACCCTTATACACCATTTTAATAAAAAATATCACAAAATTCTTCTAACTCCCTCGGGAAGAGTGAAAGACGAGCACGTTCATTTTCAGAGCTCCTAGACCTTCCTATAAGAAGTTAGCCAAAAAGTAGCTTAGGTTAAGTTTCAGAGTTGCTTCTAATGTACCAAAGCTGGACTTAGACATAATTTCACTCTCACAACATTATGGCTGGTTGGAGACAGTCTGAACCACAAGTACCGGGTCCATGGTTCTGGCCGTATACTGGGGGGACGGGGACGACTCCCATTAACCCCTGACTATACCGGGGATACGCTTATCACAATGCCTTTCTGGTCTGTGCTGAAGCAGGGCATTCTGGCAGGCAAGTGGCTTGACCTTTATTAGTGAGCCTGGTTACCCCCTCTTGGAACCACAGACTTAGAAATCGCCAGCTCATATACAGTGCATAAAATATATTTATATATATACCCTTATACACCATTTTAATAAAAAATATCACAAAATTCTTCTAAGTCCCTCGGGAAGAGTGAAAGACGCGCACGTTCATTTTCAGAGCTCCTAGACCTTCCTATAAGAAGTTAGCCAAAAAGTAGCTTCGAAAAACGCTTAGGTTAAGTTTCAGAGTTGCTTCTAATGTACCAAAGCTGGACTTTGACATAATTTCACTCTCACAACATTATGGCTGGTTGGAGACAGTCCGAACCACAAGTACCGGGTCCATGGTTCTGGCCGTATACTGGGGGGACGGGGACGACTCCCATTAACCCCTGACTATACCGGGGATACGCTTATCACAATGCCTTTCTGGTCTGTGCTGAAGCAGGGCATTCTGGCAGGCAAGTGGCTTGACCTTTATTAGTGAGCCTGGTTACCCCCTCTCGGAACCACAGACTTAGAAATCGCCAGCTCATATACAGTGCATAAAATATATTTATATATAAACCCTTATACACCATTTTAATAAAAAATATCACAAAATTCTTCTAACTCCCTCGGGAAGAGTGAAAGACGCGCACGTTCATTTTCAGAGCTCCTAGACCTTCCTATAAGAAGTTAGCCAAAAAGTAGCTTCGAAAAACGCTTAGGTTAAGTTTCAGAGTTGCTTCTAATGTACCAAAGCTGGACTTTGACATAATTTCACTCTCACAACATTATGGCTGGTTGGAGACAGTCCGAACCACAAGTACCGGGTCCATGGTTCTGGCCGTATACTGGGGGGACGGGGACGACTCCCATTAACCCCTGACTATACCGGGGATACGCTTATCACAATGCCTTTCTGGTCTGTGCTGAAGCAGGGCATTCTGGCAGGCAAGTGGCTTGACCTTTATTAGTGAGCCTGGTTACCCCCTCTCGGAACCACAGACTTAGAAATCGCCAGCTCATATACAGTGCATAAAATATATTTATATATAAACCCTTATACACCATTTTAATAAAAAATATCACAAAATTCTTCTAACTCCCTCGGGAAGAGTGAAAGACGCGCACGTTCATTTTCAGAGCTCCTAGACCTTCCTATAAGAAGTTAGCCAAAAAGTAGCTTAGGTTAAGTTTCAGAGTTGCTTCTAATGTACCAAAGCTGGACTTAGACATAATTTCACTCTCACAACATTATGGCTGGTTGGAGACAGTCTGAACCACAAGTACCGGGTCCATGGTTCTGGCCGTATACTGGGGGGACGGGGACGACTCCCATTAACCCCTGACTATACCGGGGATACGCTTATCACAATGCCTTTCTGGTCTGTGCTGAAGCAGGGCATTCTGGCAGGCAAGTGGCTTGACCTTTATTAGTGAGCCTGGTTACCCCCTCTTGGAACCACAGACTTAGAAATCGCCAGCTCATATACAGTGCATAAAATATATTTATATATATACCCTTATACACCATTTTAATAAAAAATATCACAAAATTCTTCTAAGTCCCTCGGGAAGAGTGGAAGACGCGCACGTTCATTTTCAGAGCTCCTAGACCTTCCTATAAGAAGTTAGCCAAAAAGTAGCTTCGAAAAACGCTTAGGTTAAGTTTCAGAGTTGCTTCTAATGTACCAAAGCTGGACTTTGACATAATTTCACTCTCACAACATTATGGCTGGTTGGAGACAGTCCGAACCACAAGTACCGGGTCCATGGTTCTGGCCGTATACTGGGGGGACGGGGACGACTCCCATTAACCCCTGACTATACCGGGGATACGCTTATCACAATGCCTTTCTGGTCTGTGCTGAAGCAGGGCATTCTGGCAGGCAAGTGGCTTGACCTTTATTAGTGAGCCTGGTTACCCCCTCTCGGAACCACAGACTTAGAAATCGCCAGCTCATATACAGTGCATAAAATATATTTATATATAAACCCTTATACACCATTTTAATAAAAAATATCACAAAATTCTTCTAAGTCCCTCGGGAAAAGTGAAAGACGCGCACGTTCATTTTCAGAGCTCTTAGACCTTCCTATAAGAAGTTATCCAAAAAGTAGCTTCGAAAAACGCTTAGGTTAAGTTTCAGAGTTGCTTCTAATGTACCAAAGCTGGACTTTGACATAATTTCACTCTCACAACATTATGGCTGGTTGGAGACAGTCCGAACCACAAGTACCGGGTTCATGGTTCTGGCCGTATACTGGGGGGACGGGGACGACTCCCATTAACCCCTGACTATACCGGGGATACGCTTATCACAATGCCTTTCTGGTCTGTGCTGAAGCAGGGCATTCTGGCAGGCAAGTGGCTTGACCTTTATTAGTGAGCCTGGTTACCCCCTCTCGGAACCACAGACTTAGAAATCGCCAGCTCATATACAGTGCATAAAATATATTTATATATAAACCCTTATACACCATTTTAATAAAAAATATCACAAAATTCTTCTAACTCCCTCGGGAAGAGTGAACGACGCGCACGTTCATTTTCAGAGCTCCTAGACCTTCCTATAAGAAGTTAGCCAAAAAGTAGCTTAGGTTAAGTTTCAGAGTTGCTTCTAATGTACCAAAGCTGGACTTAGACATAATTTCACTCTCACAACATTATGGCTGGTTGGAGACAGTCCGAACCACAAGTACCGGGTCCATGGTTCTGGCCGTATACTGGGGGGACGGGGACGACTCCCATTAACCCCTGACTATACCGGGGATACGCTTATCACAATGCCTTTCTGGTCTGTGCTGAAGCAGGGCATTCTGGCAGGCAAGTGGCTTGACCTTTATTAGTGAGCCTGGTTACCCCCTCTTGGAACCACAGACTTAGAAATCGCCAGCTCATATACAGTGCATAAAATATATTTATATATATACCCTTATACACCATTTTAATAAAAAATATCACAAAATTCTTCTAAGTCCCTCGGGAAGAGTGAAAGACGCGCACGTTCATTTTCAGAGCTCCTAGACCTTCCTATAAGAAGTTAGCCAAAAAGTAGCTTCGAAAAACGCTTAGGTTAAGTTTCAGAGTTGCTTCTAATGTACCAAAGCTGGACTTTGACATAATTTCACTCTCACAACATTATGGCTGGTTGGAGACAGTCCGAACCACAAGTACCGGGTCCATGGTTCTGGCCGTATACTGGGGGGACGGGGACGACTCCCATTAACCCCTGACTATACCGGGGATACGCTTATCACAATGCCTTTCTGGTCTGTGCTGAAGCAGGGCATTCTGGCAGGCAAGTGGCTTGACCTTTATTAGTGAGCCTGGTTACCCCCTCTCGGAACCACAGACTTAGAAATCGCCAGCTCATATACAGTGCATAAAATATATTTATATATAAACCCTTATACACCATTTTAATAAAAAATATCACAAAATTCTTCTAAGTCCCTCGGGAAAAGTGAAAGACGCGCACGTTCATTTTCAGAGCTCTTAGACCTTCCTATAAGAAGTTATCCAAAAAGTAGCTTCGAAAAACGCTTAGGTTAAGTTTCAGAGTTGCTTCTAATGTACCAAAGCTGGACTTTGACATAATTTCACTCTCACAACATTATGGCTGGTTGGAGACAGTCCGAACCACAAGTACCGGGTTCATGGTTCTGGCCGTATACTGGGGGGACGGGGACGACTCCCATTAACCCCTGACTATACCGGGGATACGCTTATCACAATGCCTTTCTGGTCTGTGCTGAAGCAGGGCATTCTGGCAGGCAAGTGGCTTGACCTTTATTAGTGAGCCTGGTTACCCCCTCTCGGAACCACAGACTTAGAAATCGCCAGCTCATATACAGTGCATAAAATATATTTATATATAAACCCTTATACACCATTTTAATAAAAAATATCACAAAATTCTTCTAAGTCCCTCGGGAAGAATGAAAGACGCGCACGTTCATTTTCAGAGCTCCTAGACCTTCCTATAAGAAGTTAGCCAAAAAGTAGCTTCGAAAAACGCTTAGGTTAAGTTTCAGAGTTGCTTCTAATGTACCAAAGCTGGACTTAGACATAATTTCACTCTCACAACATTATGGCTGGTTGGAGACAGTCTGAACCACAAGTACCGGGTCCATGGTTCTGGCCGTATACTGGGGGGACGGGGACGACTCCCATTAACCCCTGACTATACCGGGGATACGCTTATCACAATGCCTTTCTGGTCTGTGCTGAAGCAGGGCATTCTGGCAGGCAAGTGGCTTGACCTTTATTAGTGAGCCTGGTTACCCCCTCTCGGAACCACAGACTTAGAAATCGCCAGCTCATATACAGTGCATAAAATATATTTATATATAAACCCTTATACACCATTTTAATAAAAAATATCACAAAATTCTTCTAAGTCCCTCGGGAAGAGTGAAAGACGAGCACGTTCATTTTCAGAGCTCTTAGACCTTCCTATAAGAAGTTAGCCAAAAAGTAGCTTCGAAAAACGCTTAGGTTAAGTTTCAGAGTTGCTTCTAATGTACCAAAGCTGGACTTTGACATAATTTCACTCTCACAACATTATGGCTGGTTGGAGACAGTCCGAACCACAAGTACCGGGTCCATGGTTCTGGCCGTATACTGGGGGGACGGGGACGACTCCCATTAACCCCTGACTATACCGGGGATACGCTTATGACAATGCCTTTCTGGTCTGTGCTGAAGCAGGGCATTCTGGCAGGCAAGTGGCTTGACCTTTATTAGTGAGCCTGGTTACCCCCTCTCGGAACCACAGACTTAGAAATCGCCAGCTCATATACAGTGCATAAAATATATTTATATATAAACCCTTATACACCATTTTAATAAAAAATATCACAAAATTCTTCTAAGTCCCTCGGGAAAAGTGAAAGACGCGCACGTTCATTTTCAGAGTTCTTAGACCTTCCTATAAGAAGTTATCCAAAAAGTAGCTTCGAAAAACGCTTAGGTTAAGTTTCAGAGTTGCTTCTAATGTACCAATGCTGGACTTAGACATAATTTCACTCTCACAACATTATGGCTGGTTGGAGACAGTCCGAACCACAAGAACCGGGTCCATGGTTCTAGCCGTATACTGGGGGGACGGGGACGACTCCCATTAACCCCTGACTATACCGGGGATACGCTTATCACAATGCCTTTCTGGTCTGTGCTGAACAGGGCAATCTGGCAGGCAAGTGGCTTGACCTTTATTAGTGAGCCTGGTTACCCCCTCTTGGAACCACAGACTTAGAAATCGCCAGCTCATATACAGTGCATAAAATATATTTATATATAAACCCTTATACACCATTTTAATAAAAAATATCACAAAATTCTTCTAAGTCCCTCGGGAAGAGTGAAAGACGAGCACGTTCATTTTCAGAGCTCTTAGACCTTCCTATAAGAAGTTAGCCAAAAAGTAGCTTCGAAAAACGCTTAGGTTAAGTTTCAGAGTTGCTTCTAATGTACCAAAGCTGGACTTAGACATAATTTCACTCTCACAACATTATGGCTGGTTGGAGACAGTCCGAACCACAAGTACCGGGTCCATGGTTCTGGCCGTATACTGGGGGGACGGGGACGACTCCCATTAACCCCTGACTATACCGGGGATACGCTTATCACAATGCCTTTCTGGTCTGTGCTGAAGGAGGGAATTCTGGCAGCCAAGTGGCTTGACCTTTATTAGTGAGCCTGGTTACCCCCTCTCGGAACCACAGACTTAGAAATCGCCAGCTCATATACAGTGCATAAAATATATTTATATATATACCCTTATACACCATTTTAATAAAAAATATCACAAAATTCTTCTAAGTCCCTCGGGAAGAGTGAAAGACGCGCACGTTCATTTTCAGAGCTCCTAGACCTTCCTATAAGAAGTTAGCCAAAAAGTAGCTTCGAAAAACGCTTAGGTTAAGTTTCAGAGTTGCTTCTAATGTACCAAAGCTGGACTTTGACATAATTTCACTCTCACAACATTATGGCTGGTTGGAGACAGTCCGAACCACAAGTACCGGGTCCATGGTTCTGGCCGTATACTGGGGGGACGGGGACGACTCCCATTAACCCCTGACTATACCGGGGATACGCTTATCACAATGCCTTTCTGGTCTGTGCTGAAGCAGGGCATTCTGGCAGGCAAGTGGCTTGACCTTTATTAGTGAGCCTGGTTACCCCCTCTCGGAACCACAGACTTAGAAATCGCCAGCTCATATACAGTGCATAAAATATATTTATATATAAACCCTTATACACCATTTTAATAAAAAATATCACAAAATTCTTCTAACTCCCTCGGGAAGAGTGAAAGACGCGCACGTTCATTTTCAGAGCTCCTAGACCTTCCTATAAGAAGTTAGCCAAAAAGTAGCTTAGGTTAAGTTTCAGAGTTGCTTCTAATGTACCAAAGCTGGACTTTGACATAATTTCACTCTCACAACATTATGGCTGGTTGGAGACAGTCCGAACCACAAGTACCGGGTCCATGGTTCTGGCCGTATACTGGGGGGACGGGGACGACTCCCATTAACCCCTGACTATACCGGGGATACGCTTATCACAATGCCTTTCTGGTCTGTGCTGAAGCAGGGCATTCTGGCAGGCAAGTGGCTTGACCTTTATTAGTGAGCCTGGTTACAACCTCTCGGAACCACAGACTTAGAAATCGCCAGCTCATATACAGTGCATAAAATATATTTATATATAAACCCTTATACACCATTTTAATAAAAAATATCACAAAATTCTTCTAAGTCCCTCGGGAAGAATGAAAGACGCGCACGTTCATTTTCAGAGCTCCTAGACCTTCCTATAAGAAGTTAGCCAAAAAGTAGCTTCGAAAAACGCTTAGGTTAAGTTTCAGAGTTGCTTCTAATGTACCAAAGCTGGACTTAGACATAATTTCACTCTCACAACATTATGGCTGGTTGGAGACAGTCTGAACCACAAGTACCGGGTCCATGGTTCTGGCCGTATACTGGGGGGACGGGGACGACTCCCATTAACCCCTGACTATACCGGGGATACGCTTATCACAATGCCTTTCTGGTCTGTGCTGAAGCAGGGCATTCTGGCAGGCAAGTGGCTTGACCTTTATTAGTGAGCCTGGTTACCCCCTCTCGGAACCACAGACTTAGAAATCGCCAGCTCATATACAGTGCATAAAATATATTTATATATAAACCCTTATACACCATTTTAATAAAAAATATCACAAAATTCTTCTAAGTCCCTCGGGAAGAGTGAAAGACGCGCACGTTCATTTTCAGAGCTCTTAGACCTTCCTATAAGAAGTTAGCCAAAAAGTAGCTTCGAAAAACGCTTAGGTTAAGTTTCAGAGTTGCTTCTAATGTACCAAAGCTGGACTTTGACATAATTTCACTCTCACAACATTATGGCTGGTTGGAGACAGTCCGAACCACAAGTACCGGGTCCATGGTTCTGGCCGTATACTGGGGGGACGGGGACGACTCCCATTAACCCCTGACTATACCGGGGATACGCTTATCACAATGCCTTTCTGGTCTGTGCTGAAGCAGGGCATTCTGGCAGGCAAGTGGCTTGACCTTTATTAGTGAGCCTGGTTACCCCCTCTCGGAACCACAGACTTAGAAATCGCCAGCTCATATACAGTGCATAAAATATATTTATATATAAACCCTTATACACCATTTTAATAAAAAATATCACAAAATTCTTCTAACTCCCTCGGGAAGAGTGAAAGACGCGCACGTTCATTTTCAGAGCTCCTAGACCTTCCTATAAGAAGTTAGCCAAAAAGTAGCTTAGGTTAAGTTTCAGAGTTGCTTCTAATGTACCAAAGCTGGACTTTGACATAATTTCACTCTCACAACATTATGGCTGGTTGGAGACAGTCCGAACCACAAGTACCGGGTCCATGGTTCTGGCCGTATACTGGGGGGACGGGGACGACTCCCATTAACCCCTGACTATACCGGGGATACGCTTATCACAATGCCTTTCTGGTCTGTGCTGAAGCAGGGCATTCTGGCAGGCAAGTGGCTTGACCTTTATTAGTGAGCCTGGTTACAACCTCTCGGAACCACAGACTTAGAAATCGCCAGCTCATATACAGTGCATAAAATATATTTATATATAAACCCTTATACACCATTTTAATAAAAAATATCACAAAATTCTTCTAAGTCCCTCGGGAAGAATGAAAGACGCGCACGTTCATTTTCAGAGCTCCTAGACCTTCCTATAAGAAGTTAGCCAAAAAGTAGCTTCGAAAAACGCTTAGGTTAAGTTTCAGAGTTGCTTCTAATGTACCAAAGCTGGACTTAGACATAATTTCACTCTCACAACATTATGGCTGGTTGGAGACAGTCTGAACCACAAGTACCGGGTCCATGGTTCTGGCCGTATACTGGGGGGACGGGGACGACTCCCATTAACCCCTGACTATACCGGGGATACGCTTATCACAATGCCTTTCTGGTCTGTGCTGAAGCAGGGCATTCTGGCAGGCAAGTGGCTTGACCTTTATTAGTGAGCCTGGTTACCCCCTCTCGGAACCACAGACTTAGAAATCGCCAGCTCATATACAGTGCATAAAATATATTTATATATAAACCCTTATACACCATTTTAATAAAAAATATCACAAAATTCTTCTAAGTCCCTCGGGAAGAGTGAAAGACGAGCACGTTCATTTTCAGAGCTCTTAGACCTTCCTATAAGAAGTTAGCCAAAAAGTAGCTTCGAAAAACGCTTAGGTTAAGTTTCAGAGTTGCTTCTAATGTACCAAAGCTGGACTTTGACATAATTTCACTCTCACAACATTATGGCTGGTTGGAGACAGTCCGAACCACAAGTACCGGGTCCATGGTTCTGGCCGTATACTGGGGGGACGGGGACGACTCCCATTAACCCCTGACTATACCGGGGATACGCTTATGACAATGCCTTTCTGGTCTGTGCTGAAGCAGGGCATTCTGGCAGGCAAGTGGCTTGACCTTTATTAGTGAGCCTGGTTACCCCCTCTCGGAACCACAGACTTAGAAATCGCCAGCTCATATACAGTGCATAAAATATATTTATATATAAACCCTTATACACCATTTTAATAAAAAATATCACAAAATTCTTCTAAGTCCCTCGGGAAAAGTGAAAGACGCGCACGTTCATTTTCAGAGTTCTTAGACCTTCCTATAAGAAGTTATCCAAAAAGTAGCTTCGAAAAACGCTTAGGTTAAGTTTCAGAGTTGCTTCTAATGTACCAATGCTGGACTTAGACATAATTTCACTCTCACAACATTATGGCTGGTTGGAGACAGTCCGAACCACAAGAACCGGGTCCATGGTTCTAGCCGTATACTGGGGGGACGGGGACGACTCCCATTAACCCCTGACTATACCGGGGATACGCTTATCACAATGCCTTTCTGGTCTGTGCTGAAGCAGGGCAATCTGGCAGGCAAGTGGCTTGACCTTTATTAGTGAGCCTGGTTACCCCCTCTTGGAACCACAGACTTAGAAATCGCCAGCTCATATACAGTGCATAAAATATATTTATATATAAACCCTTATACACCATTTTAATAAAAAATATCACAAAATTCTTCTAAGTCCCTCGGGAAGAGTGAAAGACGAGCACGTTCATTTTCAGAGCTCTTAGACCTTCCTATAAGAAGTTAGCCAAAAAGTAGCTTCGAAAAACGCTTAGGTTAAGTTTCAGAGTTGCTTCTAATGTACCAAAGCTGGACTTAGACATAATTTCACTCTCACAACATTATGGCTGGTTGGAGACAGTCCGAACCACAAGTACCGGGTCCATGGTTCTGGCCGTATACTGGGGGGACGGGGACGACTCCCATTAACCCCTGACTATACCGGGGATACGCTTATCACAATGCCTTTCTGGTCTGTGCTGAAGGAGGGAATTCTGGCAGCCAAGTGGCTTGACCTTTATTAGTGAGCCTGGTTACCCCCTCTCGGAACCACAGACTTAGAAATCGCCAGCTCATATACAGTGCATAAAATATATTTATATATATACCCTTATACACCATTTTAATAAAAAATATCACAAAATTCTTCTAAGTCCCTCGGGAAGAGTGAAAGACGCGCACGTTCATTTTCAGAGCTCCTAGACCTTCCTATAAGAAGTTAGCCAAAAAGTAGCTTCGAAAAACGCTTAGGTTAAGTTTCAGAGTTGCTTCTAATGTACCAAAGCTGGACTTTGACATAATTTCACTCTCACAACATTATGGCTGGTTGGAGACAGTCCGAACCACAAGTACCGGGTCCATGGTTCTGGCCGTATACTGGGGGGACGGGGACGACTCCCATTAACCCCTGACTATACCGGGGATACGCTTATCACAATGCCTTTCTGGTCTGTGCTGAAGCAGGGCATTCTGGCAGGCAAGTGGCTTGACCTTTATTAGTGAGCCTGGTTACCCCCTCTCGGAACCACAGACTTAGAAATCGCCAGCTCATATACAGTGCATAAAATATATTTATATATAAACCCTTATACACCATTTTAATAAAAAATATCACAAAATTCTTCTAACTCCCTCGGGAAGAGTGAAAGACGCGCACGTTCATTTTCAGAGCTCCTAGACCTTCCTATAAGAAGTTAGCCAAAAAGTAGCTTAGGTTAAGTTTCAGAGTTGCTTCTAATGTACCAAAGCTGGACTTTGACATAATTTCACTCTCACAACATTATGGCTGGTTGGAGACAGTCCGAACCACAAGTACCGGGTCCATGGTTCTGGCAAGTTTAATAAGCACAAACACTGTATAAGTCGAATTTCAGCATTTTTGTGTGACCGGGAAAACCACAGTCACAAGCCGAGCTGCAGTTCCATAGAAATTTCAGTTTTACCGCTGAACTAGAAATGGGTAGAAAGTACTTTTTCTCCCTTCCTGTTAATGCCACAGACTTCCCCTTTACAGTGCACACTTTGTCTAATCCTCCCCGCTTCAGCCCAGAAATATTAAGCTTCAGATGTGTTGTTAACGTTGAGTAAAAAAGTTGCTCGCAGCTGTTCTTGGAACACATTCTGAAATCGCGTATATCTTTGCTTCTACACATAGCAATGTATTGTGCTTTGCTTTACACACTATTCTACCGTCAAGAGGAGTGAATTCATCAAGTTTAATAAGCACAAACACTGTATAAGTCGAATTTCAACATTTTTGTGTGACCGGGAAAACCACAGTCACAAGACGAGCTGCAGTTCCATAGAAATTTCAGTTTTACCGCTGAACTAAAAATGGGTAGAAAGTACTTTTTCTCCCTTCCGGTAAATGCCACAGACTTCCCCTTTACAGTGCACACTTTGTCTAATCCTCCCCGCTTCAGCCCAGAAATATTGAGCTTCAGATGTGTTGTTAACGTTGAGTAAAAAAGTTGCTCGCAGCTGTTCTAGGAACACATTCTGAAATCGCGTATATCTTTGCTTCTACACATAGCAATGTACTGTGCTTTGCTTTACACACTATTCTACCGTCAAGAGGAGAGAATTCATCAAGGTTAATAAGCACAAACACTGTATAAGTCGAATTTCAGCATTTTTGTGTGACCGGGAAAACCACAGTCACAAGCCGAGCTGCAGTTCCATAGAAATTTCAGTTTTACCGCTGAACTAGAAATGGGTAGAAAGTACTTTTTCTCCCTTCCTGTTAATGCCACAGACTTCCCCTTTACAGTGCACACTTTGTCTAATCCTCCCCGCTTCAGCCCAGAAATATTGAGCTTCAGATGTGTTGTTAACGTTGAGTAAAAAAGTTGCTCGCAGCTGTTCTAGGAACACATTCTGAAATCGCGTATATCTTTGCTTCTACACATAGCAATGTATTGTGCTTTGCTTTACACACTATTCTACCGTCAAGAGGAGAGAATTCATCAAGGTTAATAAGCACAAACACTGTATAAGTCGAATTTCAGCATTTTTGTGTGACCGGGAAAACCACAGTCACAAGCCGAGCTGCAGTTCCATAGAAATTTCAGTTTTACCGCTGAACTAAAAATGGGTAGAAAGTACTTTTTCTCCCTTCCGGTTAATGCCACAGACTTCCCCTTTACAGTGCACACTTTGTCTAATCCTCCCCGCTTCAGCCCAGAAATATTGAGCTTCAGATGTGTTGTTAACGTTGAGTAAAAAAGTTGCTCGCAGCTGTTCTAGGAACACATTCTGAAATCGCGTATATCTTTGCTTCTACACATAGCAATGTATTGTGCTTTGCTTTACACACTATTCTACCGTCAAGAGGAGAGAATTCATCAAGTTTAATAAGCACAAACACTGTATAAGTCGAATTTCAGCATTTTTGTGTGACCGGGAAAACCACAGTCACAAGCCGAGCTGCAGTTCCATAGAAATTTCAGTTTTACCGCTGAACTAAAAATGGGTAGAAAGTACTTTTTCTCCCTTCCGGTTAATGCCACAGACTTCCCCTTTACAGTGCACACTTTGTCTAATCCTCCCCGCTTCAGCCCAGAAATATTGAGCTTCAGATGTGTTGTTAACGTTGAGTAAAAAAGTTGCTCGCAGCTGTTCTAGGAACACATTCTGAAATCGCGTATATCTTTGCTTCTACACATAGCAATGTATTGTGCTTTGCTTTACACACTATTCTACCGTCAAGAGGAGAGAATTCATCAAGTTTAATAAGCACAAACACTGTATAAGTCGAATTTCAGCATTTTTGTGTGACCGGGAAAACCACAGTCACAAGACGAGCTGCAGTTCCATAGAAATTTCAGTTTTACCGCTGAACTAAAAATGGGTAGAAAGTACTTTTTCTTCCTTACTGTTAATGCCACAGACTTCCCCTTTACAGTGCACACTTTGTCTAATCCTCCCCGCTTCAGCCCAGAAATATTGAGCTTCAGATGTGTTGTTAACGTTGAGTAAAAAAGTTGCTCGCAGCTGTTCTAGGAACACATTCTAAAATCGCGTATATCTTTGCTTCTACACATAGCAATGTATTGTGCTTTGCTTTACACACTATTCTACCGTCAACAGGAGAGAATTCATCAAGGTTAATAAGCACAAACATTGTATAAGTCGAATTTCAGCATTTTTGTGTGACCGGGAAAACCACAGTCACAAGAGGAGCTGAAATTTCAGTTTTACCGCTGAACTAGAAATGGGTAGAAAGTACTTTTTCTCCCTTCCTGTTAATGCCACAGACTTCCCCTTTACAGTGCACACTTTGTCTAATCCTCCCCGCTTCAGCCCAGAAATATTAAGCTTCAGATGTGTTGTTAACGTTGAGTAAAAAAGTTGCTCGCAGCTGTTCTTGGAACACATTCTGAAATCGCGTATATCTTTGCTTCTACACATAGCAATGTATTGTGCTTTGCTTTACACACTATTCTACCGTCAAGAGGAGAGAATTCATCAAGGTTAATAAGCACAAACACTGTATAAGTCGAATTTCAGCATTTTTGTGTGACCGGGAAAACCACAGTCACAAGCCGAGCTGCAGTTCCATAGATATTTCAGTTTTACCGCTGAACTAAAAATGGGTAGAAAGTACTTTTTCTCCCATCCTGTTAATGCCACAGACTTCCCCTTTACAGTGCACACTTTGTCTAATCCTCCCCGCTTCAGCCCAGAAATATTGAGCTTCAGATGTGTTGTTAACGTTGAGTAAAAAAGTGCTCGCAGCTGTTCTAGGAACACATTCTGAAATCGCGTATATCTTTGCTTCTACACATAGCAATTTACTGTGCTTTGCTTTACACACTATTCTACCGTCAAGAGGAGAGAATTCATCAAGGTTAATAAGCACAAACACTGTATAAGTCGAATTTCAGCATTTTTGTGTGACCGGGAAAACCACAGTCACAAGCCGAGCTGCAGTTCCATAGAAATTTCAGTTTTACCGCTGAACTAAAAATGGGTAGAAAGTACTTTTTCTCCCTTCCTGTTAATGCCACAGACTTCCCCTTTACAGTGCACACTTTGTCTAATCCTCCCCGCTTCAGCCCAGAAATATTAAGCTTCAGATGTGTTGTTAACGTTGAGTAAAAAAGTTGCTCGCAGCTGTTCTTGGAACACATTCTGAAATCGCGTATATCTTTGCTTCTACACATAGCAATGTATTGTGCTTTGCTTTACACACTATTCTACCGTCAAGAGGAGAGAATTCATCAAGTTTAATAAGCACAAACACTGTATAAGTCGAATGTCAACATTTTTGTGTGACCGGGAAAACCACAGTCACAAGACGAGCTGCAGTTCCATAGAAATTTCAGTTTTACCGCTGAACTAAAAATGGGTAGAAAGTACTTTTTCTCCCTTCCGGTTAATGCCACAGACTTCCCCTTTACAGTGCACACTTTGTCTAATCCTCCCCGCTTCAGCCCAGAAATATTGAGCTTCAGATGTGTTGTTAACGTTGAGTAAAAAAGTTGCTCGCAGCTGTTCTAGGAACACATTCTGAAATCGCGTATATCTTTGCTTCTACACATAGCAATGTACTGTGCTTTGCTTTACACACTATTCTACCGTCAAGAGGAGAGAATTCATCAAGGTTAATAAGCACAAACACTGTATAAGTCGAATTTCAGCATTTTTGTGTGACCGGGAAAACCACAGTCACAAGCCGAGCTGCAGTTCCATAGAAATTTCAGTTTTACCGCTGAACTAGAAATGGGTAGAAAGTACTTTTTCTCCCTTCCTGTTAATGCCACAGACTTCCCCTTTACAGTGCACACTTTGTCTAATCCTCCCCGCTTCAGCCCAGAAATATTGAGCTTCAGATGTGTTGTTAACGTTGAGTAAAAAAGTTGCTCGCAGCTGTTCTAGGAACACATTCTGAAATCGCGTATATCTTTGCTTCTACACATAGCAATGTATTGTGCTTTGCTTTACACACTATTCTACCGTCAAGAGGAGAAAATTCATCAAGTTTAATAAGCACAAACACTGTATAAGTCGAATTTCAGCATTTTTGTGTGACCGGGAAAACCACAGTCACAAGCCGAGCTGCAGTTCCATAGAAATTTCAGTTTTACCGCTGAACTAAAAATGGGTAGAAAGTACTTTTTCTCCCATCCTGTTAATGCCACAGACTTCCCCTTTACAGTGCACACTTTGTCTAATCCTCCCCGCTTCAGCCCAGAAATATTGAGCTTCAGATGTGTTGTTAACGTTGAGTAAAAAAGTTGCTCGCAGCTGTTCTAGGAACACATTCTAAAATCGCGTATAGTGTATCTTTGCTTCTACACATAGCATTGTATTGTGCTTTGCTTTACACACTATTCTACCGTCAAGAGGAGAGAATTCATCAAGTTTAATAAGCACAAACACTGTATAAGTCGAATTTCAGCATTTTTGTGTGACCGGGAAAACCACAGTCACAAGCCGAGCTGCAGTTCCATAGAAATTTCAGTTTTACCGCTGAACTAAAAATGGGTAGAAAGTACTTTTTCTCCCTTCCGGTTAATGCCACAGACTTCCCCTTTACAGTGCACACTTTGTCTAATCCTCCCCGCTTCAGCCCAGAAATATTGAGCTTCAGATGTGTTGTTAACGTTGAGTAAAAAAGTTGCTCGCAGCTGTTCTAGGAACACATTCTGAAATCGCGTATATCTTTGCTTCTACACATAGCAATGTATTGTGCTTTGCTTTACACACTATTCTACCGTCAAGAGGAGAGAATTCATCAAGTTTAATAAGCACAAACACTGTATAAGTCGAATTTCAGCATTTTTGTGTGACCGGGAAAACCACAGTCACAAGACGAGCTGCAGTTCCATAGAATTTTCAGTTTTACCGCTGAACTAAAAATGGGTAGAAAGTACTTTTTCTCCCTTCCTGTTAATGCCACAGACTTCCCCTTTACAGTGCACACTTTGTCTAATCCTCCCCGCTTCAGCCCAGAAATATTGAGCTTCAGATGTGTTGTTAACGTTGAGTAAAAAAGTTGCTCGCAGCTGTTCTAGGAACACATTCTGAAATCGCGTATATCTTTGCTTCTACACATAGCAATGTATTGTGCTTTGCTTTACACACTATTCTACCGTCAAGAGGAGAGAATTCATCAAGTTTAATAAGCACAAACACTGTATAAGTCGAATTTCAGCATTTTTGTGTGACCGGGAAAACCACAGTCACAAGCCGAGCTGCAGTTCCATAGAAATTTCAGTTTTACCGCTGAACTAAAAATGGGTAGAAAGTACTTTTTCTCCCTTCCTGTTAATGCCACAGACTTCCCCTTTACAGTGCACACTTTGTCTAATCCTCCCCGCTTCAGCCCAGAAATATTGAGCTTCAGATGTGTTGTTAACGTTGAGTAAAAAAGTTGCTCGCAGCTGTTCTAGGAACACATTCTGAAATCGCGTATATCTTTGCTTCTACACATAGCAATGTATTGTGCTGTGCTTTACACACTATTCTACCGTCAAGAGGAGAGAATTCATCAAGTTTAATAAGCACAAACACTGTATAAGTCGAATTTCAGCATTTTTGTGTGACCGGGAAAACCACAGTCACAAGCCGAGCTGCAGTTCCATAGAAATTTCAGTTTTACCGCTGAACTAAAAATGGGTAGAAAGTACTTTTTCTCCCATCCTGTTAATGCCACAGACTTCCCCTTTACAGTGCACACTTTGTCTAATCCTCCCCGCTTCAGCCCAGAAATATTGAGTTTCAGATGTGTTGTTAACGTTGAGTAAAAAAGTTGCTCGCAGCTGTTCTAGGAACACATTCTGAAATCGCGTATATCTTTGCTTCTACACATAGCAATGTATTGTGCTTTGCTTTACACACTATTCTACCTTCAAGAGGAGAGAATTCATCAAGTTTAATAAGCACAAACACTGTATAAGTCGAATTTCAGCATTTTTGTGTGACCGGGAAAACCACAGTCACAAGCCGAGCTGCAGTTCCATAGAAATTTCAGTTTTACCGCTGAACTAAAAATGGGTAGAAAGTACTTTTTCTCCCTTCCTGTTAATGCCACAGACTTCCCCTTTACAGTGCACACTTTGTCTAATCCTCCCCGCTTCAGCCCAGAAATATTGAGCTTCAGATGTGTTGTTAACGTTGAGTAAAAAAGTTGCTCGCAGCTGTTCTAGGAACACATTCTGAAATCGCGTATATCTTTGCTTCTACACATAGCAATGTATTGTGCTTTGCTTTACACACTATTCTACCGTCAAGAGGAGAGTATTCATCAAGTTTAATAAGCACAAACACTGTATAAGTCGAATTTCAGCATTTTTGTGTGACCGGGAAAACCACAGTCACAAGCCGAGCTGCAGTTCCATAGAAATTTCAGTTTTACCGCTGAACTAAAAATGGGTAGAAAGTACTTTTTCTCCCTTCCTGTTAATGCCACAGACTTCCCCTTTACAGTGCACACTTTGTCTAATCCTCCCCGCTTCAGCCCAGAAATATTGAGCTTCAGATGTGTTGTTAACGTTGAGTAAAAAAGTTGCTCGCAGCTGTTCTAGGAACACATTCTGAAATCGCGTATATCTTTGCTTCTACACATAGCAATGTATTGTGCTTTGCTTTACACACTATTCTACCGTCAAGAGGAGAGTATTCATCAAGTTTAATAAGCACAAACACTGTATAAGTCGAATTTCAGCATTTTTGTGTGACCGGGAAAACCACAGTCACAAGCCGAGCTGCAGTTCCATAGAAATTTCAGTTTTACCGCTGAACTAAAAATGGGTAGAAAGTACTTTTTCTCCCTTCCTGTTAATGCCACAGACTTCCCCTTTACAGTGCACACTTTGTCTAATCCTCCCCGCTTCAGCACAGAAATATTGAGCTTCAGATGTGTTGTTAACGTTGAGTAAAAAAGTTGCTCGCAGCTGTTCTAGGAACACATTCTGAAATCGCGTATATCTTTGCTTCTACACATAGCAATGTATTGTGCTTTGCTTTACACACTATTCTACCGTCAAGAGGAGAAAATTCATCAAGTTTAATAAGCACAAACACTGTATAAGTCGAATTTCAGCATTTTTGTGTGACCGGGAAAACCACAGTCACAAGCCGAGCTGCAGTTCCATAGAAATTTCAGTTTTACCGCTGAACTAAAAATGGGTAGAAAGTACTTTTTCTCCCATCCTGTTAATGCCACAGACTTCCCCTTTACAGTGCACACTTTGTCTAATCCTCCCCGCTTCAGCCCAGAAATATTGAGCTTCAGATGTGTTGTTAACGTTGAGTAAAAAAGTTGCTCGCAGCTGTTCTAGGAACACATTCTGAAATCGCGTATATCTTTGCTTCTACACATAGCAATGTATTGTGCTTTGCTTTACACACTATTCTACCGTCAAGAGGAGAGAATTCATCAAGTTTAATAAGCACAAACACTGTATAAGTCGAATTTCAGCATTTTTGTGTGACCGGGAAAACCACAGTCACAAGCCGAGCTGCAGTTCCATAGAAATTTCAGATTAACCGCTGAACTAAAAATGGGTAGAAAGTACTTTTTCTCCCTTCCGGTTAATGCCACAGACTTCCCCTTTACAGTGCACACTTTGTCTAATCCTCCCCGCTTCAGCCCAGAAATATTGAGCTTCAGATGTGTTGTTAACGTTGAGTAAAAAAGTTGCTCGCAGCTGTTCTAGGAACACATTCTGAAATCGCGTATACAGTATCTTTGCTTCTACACATAGCAATGTATTGTGCTTTGCTTTACACACTATTCTACCGTCAAGAGGAGAGAATTCATCAAGTTTAATAAGCACAAACACTGTATAAGTCGAATTTCAGCATTTTTGTGTGACCGGGAAAACCACAGTCACAAGCCGAGCTGCAGTTCCATAGAAATTTCAGTTTTACCGCTGAACTAAAAATGGGTAGAAAGTACTTTTTCTCCCATCCTGTTAATGCCACAGACTTCCCCTTTACAGTGCACACTTTGTCTAATCCTCCCCGCTTCAGCCCAGAAATATTGAGCTTCAGATGTGTTGTTAACGTTGAGTAAAAAAGTTGCTCGCAGCTGTTCTAGGAACACATTCTGAAATCGCGTATATCTTTGCTTCTACACATAGCAATGTATTGTGCTTTGCTTTACACACTATTCTACCGTCAAGAGGAGAGAATTCATCAAGTTTAATAAGCACAAACACTGTATAAGTCGAATTTCAGCATTTTTGTGTGACCGGAAAAACCACAGTCACAAGCCGAGCTGCAGTTCCATAGAAATTTCAGATTAACCGCTGAACTAAAAATGGGTAGAAAGTACTTTTTCTCCCTTCCGGTTAATGCCACAGACTTCCCCTTTACAGTGCACACTTTGTCTAATCCTCCCCGCTTTAGCCCAGAAATATTGAGCTTCAGATGTGTTGTTAACGTTGAGTAAAAAAGTTGCTCGCAGCTGTTCTAGGAACACATTCTGAAATCGCGTATACAGTATCTTTGCTTCTACACATAGCAATGTATTGTGCTTTGCTTTACACACTATTCTACCGTCAAGAGGAGAGAATTCATCAAGTTTAATAAGCACAAACACTGTATAAGTCGAATTTCAGCATTTTTGTGTGACCGGGAAAACCACAGTCACAAGCCGAGCTGCAGTTCCATAGAAATTTCAATTTTACCGCTGAACTAAAAATGGGTAGAAAGTACTTTTTCTCCCTTCCTGTTAATGCCACAGACTTCCGCTTTACAGTGCACACTTTGTCTAATCCTCCCCGCTTCAGCCCAGAAATATTGAGCTTCAGATGTGTTGTTAACGTTGAGTAAAAAGTTGCTCGCAGCTGTTCTAGGAACACATTCTGAAATCGCGTATATCTTTGCTTCTACACATAGCAATGTATTGTGCTTTGCTTTACACACTATTCTACCGTCAAGAGGAGAGAATTCATCAAGTTTAATAAGCACAAACACTGTATAAGTCGAATTTCAGCATTTTTGTGTGACCGGGAAAACCACAGTCACAAGCCGAGCTGCAGTTCCATAGAAATTTCAGATTAACCGCTGAACTAAAAATGGGTAGAAAGTACTTTTTCTCCCTTCCGGTTAATGCCACAGACTTCCCCTTTACAGTGCACACTTTGTCTAATCCTCCCCGCTTCAGCCCAGAAATATTGAGCTTCAGATGTGTTGTTAACGTTGAGTAAAAAAGTTGCTCGCAGCTGTTCTAGGAACACATTCTGAAATCGCGTATATCTTTGCTTCTACACATAGCAATGTATTGTGCTTTGCTTTACACACTATTCTACCGTCAAGAGGAGAGAATTCATCAAGTTTAATAAGCACAAACACTGTATAAGTCGAATGTCAGCATTTTTGTGTGACCGGGAAAACCACAGTCACAAGACGAGCTGCAGTTCCATAGAAATTTCAGTTTTACCGCTGAACTAAAAATGGGTAGAAAGTACTTTTTCTCCCTTCCTGTTAATGCCACAGACTTCCCCTTTACAGTGCACACTTTGTCTCATCCTCCCCGCTTCAGCCCAGAAATATTGAGCTTCAGATGTGTTGTTAACGTTGAGTAAAAAAGTTGCTCGCAGCTGTTCTTGGAACACATTCTGAAATCGCGTATATCTTTGCTTCTACACATAGCAATGTATTGTGCTTTGCTTTACACACTATTCTACCGTCAAGAGGAGAGAATTCATCAAGTTTAATAAGCACAAACACTGTATAAGTCGAATTTCAACATTTTTGTGTGACCGGGAAAACCACAGTCACAAGACGAGCTGCAGTTCCATAGAAATTTCAGTTTTACCGCTGAACTAAAAATGGGTAGAAAGTACTTTTTCTCCCTTCCGGTTAATGCCACAGACTTCCCCTTTACAGTGCACACTTTGTCTAATCCTCCCCGCTTCAGCCCAGAAATATTGAGCTTCAGATGTGTTGTTAACGTTGAGTAAAAAAGTTGCTCGCAGCTGTTCTAGGAACACATTCTGAAATCGCGTATATCTTTGCTTCTACACATAGCAATGTATTGTGCTTTGCTTTACACACTATTCTACCGTCAAGAGGAGAAAATTCATCAAGTTTAATAAGCACAAACACTGTATAAGTCGAATTTCAGCATTTTTGTGTGACCGGGAAAACCACAGTCACAAGCCGAGCTGCAGTTCCATAGAAATTTCAGTTTTACCGCTGAACTAAAAATGGGTAGAAAGTACTTTTTCTCCCATCCTGTTAATGCCACAGACTTCCCCTTTACAGTGCACACTTTGTCTAATCCTCCCCGCTTCAGCCCAGAAATATTGAGCTTCAGATGTGTTGTTAACGTTGAGTAAAAAAGTTGCTCGCAGCTGTTCTAGGAACACATTCTAAAATCGCGTATAGAGTATCTTTGCTTCTACACATAGCAATGTATTGTGCTTTGCTTTACACACTATTCTACCGTCAAGAGGAGAGAATTCATCAAGTTTAATAAGCACAAACACTGTATAAGTCGAATTTCAGCATTTTTGTGTGACCGGGAAAACCACAGTCACAAGCCGAGCTGCAGTTCCATAGAAATTTCAGTTTTACCGCTGAACTAAAAATGGGTAGAAAGTACTTTTTCTCCCATCCTGTTAATGCCACAGACTTCCCCTTTACAGTGCACACTTTGTCTAATCCTCCCCGCTTCAGCCCAGAAATATTGAGCTTCAGATGTGTTGTTAACGTTGAGTAAAAAAGTTGCTCGCAGCTGTTCTTGGAACACATTCTGAAATCGCGTATATCTTTGCTTCTACACATAGCAATGTATTGTGCTTTGCTTTACACACTATTCTACCGTCAAGAGGAGAAAATTCATCAAGTTTAATAAGCACAAACACTGTATAAGTCGAATTTCAGCATTTTTGTGTGACCGGGAAAACCACAGTCACAAGCCGAGCTGCAGTTCCATAGAAATTTCAGTTTTACCGCTGAACTAAAAATGGGTAGAAAGTACTTTTTCTCCCATCCTGTTAATGCCACAGACTTCCCCTTTACAGTGCACACTTTGTCTAATCCTCCCCGCTTCAGCCCAGAAATATTGAGCTTCAGATGTGTTGTTAACGTTGAGTAAAAAAGTTGCTCGCAGCTGTTCTAGGAACACATTCTAAAATCGCGTATAGAGTATCTTTGCTTCTACACATAGCAATGTATTGTGCTTTGCTTTACACACTATTCTACCGTCAAGAGGAGAGAATTCATCAAGTTTAATAAGCACAAACACTGTATAAGTCGAATTTCAACATTTTTGTGTGACCGGGAAAACCACAGTCACAAGACGAGCTGCAGTTCCATAGAAATTTCAGTTTTACCGCTGAACTAAAAATGGGTAGAAAGTACTTTTTCTCCCTTCCGGTTAATGCCACAGACTTCCCCTTTACAGTGCACACTTTGTCTAATCCTCCCCGCTTCAGCCCAGAAATATTGAGCTTCAGATGTGTTGTTAACGTTGAGTAAAAAAGTTGCTCGCAGCTGTTCTAGGAACACATTCTGAAATCGCGTATATCTTTGCTTCTACACATAGCAATGTATTGTGCTTTGCTTTACACACTATTCTACCGTCAAGAGGAGAAAATTCATCAAGTTTAATAAGCACAAACACTGTATAAGTCGAATTTCAGCATTTTTGTGTGACCGGGAAAACCACAGTCACAAGCCGAGCTGCAGTTCCATAGAAATTTCAGTTTTACCGCTGAACTAAAAATGGGTAGAAAGTACTTTTTCTCCCATCCTGTTAATGCCACAGACTTCCCCTTTACAGTGCACACTTTGTCTAATCCTCCCCGCTTCAGCCCAGAAATATTGAGCTTCAGATGTGTTGTTAACGTTGAGTAAAAAAGTTGCTCGCAGCTGTTCTAGGAACACATTCTAAAATCGCGTATAGAGTATCTTTGCTTCTACACATAGCAATGTATTGTGCTTTGCTTTACACACTATTCTACCGTCAAGAGGAGAGAATTCATCAAGTTTAATAAGCACAAACACTGTATAAGTCGAATTTCAGCATTTTTGTGTGACCGGGAAAACCACAGTCACAAGCCGAGCTGCAGTTCCATAGAAATTTCAGTTTTACCGCTGAACTAAAAATGGGTAGAAAGTACTTTTTCTCCCATCCTGTTAATGCCACAGACTTCCCCTTTACAGTGCACACTTTGTCTAATCCTCCCCGCTTCAGCCCAGAAATATTGAGCTTCAGATGTGTTGTTAACGTTGAGTAAAAAAGTTGCTCGCAGCTGTTCTAGGAACACATTCTGAAATCGCGTATATCTTTGCTTCTACACATAGCAATGTATTGTGCTTTGCTTTACACACTATTCTACCGTCAAGAGGAGAGAATTCATCAAGTTTAATAAGCACAAACATTGTATAAGTCGAATTTCAGCATTTTTGTGTGACCGGGAAAACCACAGTCACAAGACGAGCTGCAGTTCCATAGAAATTTCAGTTTTACCGCTGAACTAGAAATGGGTAGAAAGTACTTTTTCTCCCTTCCTGTTAATGCCACAGACTTCCCCTTTACAGTGCACACTTTGTCTAATCCTCCCCGCTTCAGCCCAGAAATATTGAGCTTCAGATGTGTTGTTAACGTTGAGTAAAAAAGTTGCTCGCAGCTGTTCTAGGAACACATTCTGAAATCGCGTATATCTTTGCTTCTACACATAGCAATGTATTGTGCTTTGCTTTACACACTATTCTACCGTCAAGAGGAGAGAATTCATCAAGTTTAATAAGCACAAACACTGTATAAGTCGAATTTCAGCATTTTTGTGTGACCGGGAAAACCACAGTCACAAGCCGAGCTGCAGTTCCATAGAAATTTCAGTTTTACCGCTGAACTAAAAATGGGTAGAAAGTACTTTTTCTCCCTTCCTGTTAATGCCACAGACTTCCCCTTTACAGTGCACACTTTGTCTAATCCTCCCCGCTTCAGCACAGAAATATTGAGCTTCAGATGTGTTGTTAACGTTGAGTAAAAAAGTTGCTCGCAGCTGTTCTAGGAACACATTCTGAAATCGCGTATATCTTTGCTTCTACACATAGCAATGTATTGTGCTTTGCTTTACACACTATTCTACCGTCAAGAGGAGAAAATTCATCAAGTTTAATAAGCACAAACACTGTATAAGTCGAATTTCAGCATTTTTGTGTGACCGGGAAAACCACAGTCACAAGCCGAGCTGCAGTTCCATAGAAATTTCAGTTTTACCGCTGAACTAAAAATGGGTAGAAAGTACTTTTTCTCCCATCCTGTTAATGCCACAGACTTCCCCTTTACAGTGCACACTTTGTCTAATCCTCCCCGCTTCAGCCCAGAAATATTGAGCTTCAGATGTGTTGTTAACGTTGAGTAAAAAAGTTGCTCGCAGCTGTTCTAGGAACACATTCTGAAATCGCGTATACAGTATCTTTGCTTCTACACATAGCAATGTATTGTGCTTTGCTTTACACACTATTCTACCGTCAAGAGGAGAGAATTCATCAAGTTTAATAAGCACAAACACTGTATAAGTCGAATTTCAGCATTTTTGTGTGACCGGGAAAACCACAGTCACAAGCCGAGCTGCAGTTCCATAGAAATTTCAGTTTTACCGCTGAACTAAAAATGGGTAGAAAGTACTTTTTCTCCCTTCCTGTTAATGCCACAGACTTCCGCTTTACAGTGCACACTTTGTCTAATCCTCCCCGCTTCAGCCCAGAAATATTGAGCTTCAGATGTGTTGTTAACGTTGAGTAAAAAGTTGCTCGCAGCTGTTCTAGGAACACATTCTGAAATCGCGTATATCTTTGCTTCTACACATAGCAATGTATTGTGCTTTGCTTTACACACTATTCTACCGTCAAGAGGAGAGAATTCATCAAGTTTAATAAGCACAAACACTGTATAAGTCGAATTTCAGCATTTTTGTGTGACCGGGAAAACCACAGTCACAAGCCGAGCTGCAGTTCCATAGAAATTTCAGTTTTACCGCTGAACTAAAAATGGGTAGAAAGTACTTTTTCTCCCATCCTGTTAATGCCACAGACTTCCCCTTTACAGTGCACACTTTGTCTAATCCTCCCCGCTTCAGCCCAGAAATATTGAGCTTCAGATGTGTTGTTAACGTTGAGTAAAAAAGTTGCTCGCAGCTGTTCTAGGAACACATTCTGAAATCGCGTATATCTTTGCTTCTACACATAGCAATGTATTGTGCTTTGCTTTACACACTATTCTACCGTCAAGAGGAGAGAATTCATCAAGTTTAATAAGCACAAACACTGTATAAGTCGAATTTCAGCATTTTTGTGTGACCGGGAAAACCACAGTCACAAGTCGAGCTGCAGTTCCATAGAAATTTCAGATTAACCGCTGAACTAAAAATGGGTAGAAAGTACTTTTTCTCCCTTCCGGTTAATGCCACAGACTTCCCCTTTACAGTGCACACTTTGTCTAATCCTCCCCGCTTTAGCCCAGAAATATTGAGCTTCAGATGTGTTGTTAACGTTGAGTAAAAAAGTTGCTCGCAGCTGTTCTAGGAACACATTCTGAAATCGCGTATAAAGTATCTTTGCTTCTACACATAGCAATGTATTGTGCTTTGCTTTACACACTATTCTACCGTCAAGAGGAGAGAATTCATCAAGTTTAATAAGCACAAACACTGTATAAGTCGAATTTCAGCATTTTTGTGTGACCGGGAAAACCACAGTCACAAGCCGAGCTGCAGTTCCATAGAAATTTCAGTTTTACCGCTGAACTAAAAATGGGTAGAAAGTACTTTTTCTCCCTTCCTGTTAATGCCACAGACTTCCGCTTTACAGTGCACACTTTGTCTAATCCTCCCCGCTTCAGCCCAGAAATATTGAGCTTCAGATGTGTTGTTAACGTTGAGTAAAAAGTTGCTCGCAGCTGTTCTAGGAACACATTCTGAAATCGCGTATATCTTTGCTTCTACACATAGCAATGTATTGTGCTTTGCTTTACACACTATTCTACCGTCAAGAGGAGAGAATTCATCAAGTTTAATAAGCACAAACACTGTATAAGTCGAATTTCAGCATTTTTGTGTGACCGGGAAAACCACAGTCACAAGCCGAGCTGCAGTTCCATAGAAATTTCAGTTTTACCGCTGAACTAAAAATGGGTAGAAAGTACTTTTTCTCCCTTCCGGTTAATGCCACAGACTTCCCCTTTACAGTGCACACTTTGTCTAATCCTCCCCGCTTCAGCCCAGAAATATTGAGCTTCAGATGTGTTGTTAACGTTGAGTAAAAAAGTTGCTCGCAGCTGTTCTAGGAACACATTCTGAAATCGCGTATATCTTTGCTTCTACACATAGCAATGTATTGTGCTTTGCTTTACACACTATTCTACCGTCAAGAGGAGAGAATTCATCAAGTTTAATAAGCACAAACACTGTATAAGTCGAATTTCAGCATTTTTGTGTGACCGGGAAAACCACAGTCACAAGAGGAGCTGCAGTTCCATAGAAATTTCAGTTTTACCGCTGAACTAAAAATGGGTAGAAAGTACTTTTTCTCCCTTCCTGTTAATGCCACAGACTTCCCCTTTACAGTGCACACTTTGTCTAATCCTCCCCGCTTCAGCCCAGAAATATTGAGCTTCAGATGTGTTGTTAACGTTGAGTAAAAAAGTTGCTCGCAGCTGTTCTAGGAACACATTCTGAAATCGCGTATATCTTTGCTTCTACACATAGCAATGTATTGTGCTTTGCTTTACACACTATTCTACCGTCAAGAGGAGAAAATTCATCAAGTTTAATAAGCACAAACACTGTATAAGTCGAATTTCAGCATTTTTGTGTGACCGGGAAAACCACAGTCACAAGCCGAGCTGCAGTTCCATAGAAATTTCAGTTTTACCGCTGAACTAAAAATGGGTAGAAAGTACTTTTTCTCCCTTCCTGTTAATGCCACAGACTTCCCCTTTACAGTGCACACTTTGTCTAATCCTCCCCGCTTCAGCCCAGAAATATTGAGCTTCAGATGTGTTGTTAACGTTGAGTAAAAAAGTTGCTCGCAGCTGTTCTAGGAACACATTCTGAAATCGCGTATATCTTTGCTTCTACACATAGCAATGTATTGTGCTTTGCTTTACACACTATTCTACCGTCAAGAGGAGAGAATTCATCAAGTTTAATAAGCACAAACACTGTATAAGTCGAATTTCAGCATTTTTGTGTGACCGGGAAAACCACAGTCACAAGCCGAGCTGCAGTTCCATAGAAATTTCAGATTAACCGCTGAACTAAAAATGGGTAGAAAGTACTTTTTCTCCCTTCCGGTTAATGCCACAGACTTCCCCTTTACAGTGCACACTTTGTCTAATCCTCCCCGCTTCAGCCCAGAAATATTGAGCTTCAGATGTGTTGTTAACGTTGAGTAAAAAAGTTGCTCGCAGCTGTTCTAGGAACACATTCTGAAATCGCGTATACAGTATCTTTGCTTCTACACATAGCAATGTATTGTGCTTTGCTTTACACACTATTCTACCGTCAAGAGGAGAGAATTCATCAAGTTTAATAAGCACAAACACTGTATAAGTCGAATTTCAGCATTTTTGTGTGACCGGGAAAACCACAGTCACAAGCCGAGCTGCAGTTCCATAGAAATTTCAGTTTTACCGCTGAACTAAAAATGGGTAGAAAGTACTTTTTCTCCCTTCCTGTTAATGCCACAGACTTCCCCTTTACAGTGCACACTTTGTCTAATCCTCCCCGCTTCAGCCCAGAAATATTGAGCTTCAGATGTGTTGTTAACGTTGAGTAAAAAAGTTGCTCGCAGCTGTTCTAGGAACACATTCTGAAATCGCGTATACAGTATCTTTGCTTCTACACATAGCAATGTATTGTGCTTTGCTTTACACACTATTCTACCGTCAAGAGGAGAGAATTCATCAAGTTTAATAAGCACAAACACTGTATAGGTCGAATTTCAGCATTTTTGTGTGACCGGGAAAACCACAGTCACAAGCCGAGCTGCAGTTCCATAGAAATTTCAGTTTTACCGCTGATCTAAAAATGGGTAGAAAGTACTTTTTCTCCCTTCCTGTTAATGCCACAGACTTCCCCTTTACAGTGCACACTTTGTCTAATCCTCCCCGCTTCAGCCCAGAAATATTGAGCTTCAGATGTGTTGTTAACGTTGAGTAAAAAAGTTGCTCGCAGCTGTTCTAGGAACACATTCTGAAAACGCGTATATCTTTGCTTCTACACATAGCAATGTATTGTGCTTTGCTTTACACACTATTCTACCGTCAAGAGGAGAGAATTCATCAAGTTTAATAAGCACAAACACTGTATAAGTCGAATTTCAGCATTTTTGTGTGACCGGGAAAACCACAGTCACAAGCCGAGCTGCAGTTCCATAGAAATTTCAGATTAACCGCTGAACTAAAAATGGGTAGAAAGTACTTTTTCTCCCTTCCGGTTAATGCCACAGACTTCCCCTTTACAGTGCACACTTTGTCTAATCCTCCCCGCTTCAGCCCAGAAATATTGAGCTTCAGATGTGTTGTTAACGTTGAGTAAAAAAGTTGCTCGCAGCTGTTCTAGGAACACATTCTGAAATCGCGTATATCTTTGCTTCTACACATAGCAATGTATTGTGCTTTGCTTTACACACTATTCTACCGTCAAGAGGAGAGAATTCATCAAGTTTAATAAGCACAAACACTGTATAAGTCGAATTTCAGCATTTTTGTGTGACCGGGAAAACCACAGTCACAAGAGGAGCTGCAGTTCCATAGAAATTTCAGTTTTACCGCTGAACTAAAAATGGGTAGAAAGTACTTTTTCTCCCTTCCTGTTAATGCCACAGACTTCCCCTTTACAGTGCACACTTTGTCTAATCCTCCCCGCTTCAGCCCAGAAATATTGAGCTTCAGATGTGTTGTTAACGTTGAGTAAAAAAGTTGCTCGCAGCTGTTCTAGGAACACATTCTGAAATCGCGTATATCTTTGCTTCTACACATAGCAATGTATTGTGCTTTGCTTTACACACTATTCTACCGTCAAGAGGAGAAAATTCATCAAGTTTAATAAGCACAAACACTGTATAAGTCGAATTTCAGCATTTTTGTGTGACCGGGAAAACCACAGTCACAAGCCGAGCTGCAGTTCCATAGAAATTTCAGTTTTACCGCTGAATTAAAAATGGGTAGAAAGTACTTTTTCTCCCTTCCTGTTAATGCCACAGACTTCCCCTTTACAGTGCACACTTTGTCTAATCCTCCCCGCTTCAGCCCAGAAATATTGAGCTTCAGATGTGTTGTTAACGTTGAGTAAAAAAGTTGCTCGCAGCTGTTCTAGGAACACATTCTGAAATCGCGTATATCTTTGCTTCTACACATAGCAATGTATTGTGCTTTGCTTTACACACTATTCTACCGTCAAGAGGAGAGAATTCATCAAGTTTAATAAGCACAAACACTGTATAAGTCGAATTTCAGCATTTTTTGTGACCGGGAAAACCACAGTCACAAGCCGAGCTGCAGTTCCATAGAAATTTCAGTTTTACCGCTGAACTAAAAATGGGTAGAAAGTACTTTTTCTCCCTTCCTGTTAATGCCACAGACTTCCCCTTTACAGTGCACACTTTGTCTAATCCTCCCCGCTTCAGCCCAGAAATATTGAGCTTCAGATGTGTTGTTAACGTTGAGTAAAAAAGTTGCTCGCAGCTGTTCTAGGAACACATTCTGAAATCGCGTATATCTTTGCTTCTACACATAGCAATGTATTGTGCTTTGCTTTACACACTATTCTACCGTCAAGAGGAGAGAATTCATCAAGTTTAATAAGCACAAACACTGTATAGGTCGAATTTCAGCATTTTTGTGTGACCGGGAAAACCACAGTCACAAGCCGAGCTGCAGTTCCATAGAAATTTCAGTTTTACCGCTGATCTAAAAATGGGTAGAAAGTACTTTTTCTCCCTTCCTGTTAATGCCACAGACTTCCCCTTTACAGTGCACACTTTGTCTAATCCTCCCCGCTTCAGCCCAGAAATATTGAGCTTCAGATGTGTTGTTAACGTTGAGTAAAAAAGTTGCTCGCAGCTGTTCTAGGAACACATTCTGAAATCGCGTATATCTTTGCTTCTACACATACATGCAATGTATTGTGCTTTGCTTTACACACTATTCTACCGTCAAGAGGAGAGAATTCATCAAGTTTAATAAGCACAAACACTGTATAAGTCGAATTTCAGCATTTTTGTGTGACCGGGAAAACCACAGTCACAAGCCGAGCTGCAGTTCCATAGAAATTTCAGATTAACCGCTGAACTAAAAATGGGTAGAAAGTACTTTTTCTCCCTTCCGGTTAATGCCACAGACTTCCCCTTTACAGTGCACACTTTGTCTAATCCTCCCCGCTTCAGCCCAGAAATATTGAGCTTCAGATGTGTTGTTAACGTTGAGTAAAAAAGTTGCTCGCAGCTGTTCTAGGAACACATTCTGAAATCGCGTATACAGTATCTTTGCTTCTACACATAGCAATGTATTGTGCTTTGCTTTACACACTATTCTACCGTCAAGAGGAGAGAATTCATCAAGTTTAATAAGCACAAACACTGTATAAGTCGAATTTCAGCATTTTTGTGTGACCGGGAAAACCACAGTCACAAGCCGAGCTGCAGTTCCATAGAAATTTCAGTTTTACCGCTGAACTAAAAATGGGTAGAAAGTACTTTTTCTCCCTTCCTGTTAATGCCACAGACTTCCCCTTTACAGTGCACACTTTGTCTAATCCTCCCCGCTTCAGCCCAGAAATATTGAGCTTCAGATGTGTTGTTAACGTTGAGTAAAAAAGTTGCTCGCAGCTGTTCTAGGAACACATTCTGAAATCGCGTATATCTTTGCTTCTACACATAGCAATGTATTGTGCTTTGCTTTACACACTATTCTACCGTCAAGAGGAGAGAATTCATCAAGTTTAATAAGCACAAACACTGTATAAGTCGAATTTCAGCATTTTTGTGTGACCGGGAAAACCACAGTCACAAGCCGAGCTGCAGTTCCATAGAAATTTCAGTTTTACCGCTGAACTAAAAATGGGTAGAAAGTACTTTTTCTCCCTTCCTGTTAATGCCACAGACTTCCCCTTTACAGTGCACACTTTGTCTAATCCTCCCCGCTTCAGCCCAGAAATATTGAGCTTCCGATGTGTTGTTAACGTTGAGTAAAAAAGTTGCTCGCAGCTGTTCTAGGAACACATTCTGAAATCGCGTATATCTTTGCTTCTACACATAGCAATGTATTGTGCTTTGCTTTACACACTATTCTACCGTTAAGAGGAGAAAATTCATCAAGTTTAATAAGCACAAACACTGTATAAGTCGAATTTCAGCATATTTGTGTGACCGGGAAAACCACAGTCACAAGACGAGCTGCAGTTCCATAGAAATTTCAGTTTTACCGCTGAACTAAAAATGGGTAGAAAGTACTTTTTCTCCCTTCCTGTTAATGCCACAGACTTCCCCTTTACAGTGCACACTTTGTCTAATCCTCCCCGCTTCAGCCCAGAAATATTGAGCTTCAGATGTGTTGTTAACGTTGAGTAAAAAAGTTGCTCGCAGCTGTTCTAGGAACACATTCTGAAATCGCGTATATCTTTGCTTCTACACATAGCAATGTATTGTGCTTTGCTTTACACACTATTCTACCGTCAAGAGGAGAGAATTCATCAAGTTTAATAAGCACAAACACTGTATAAGTCGAATTTCAGCATTTTTGTGTGACCGGGAAAACCACAGTCACAAGCCGAGCTGCAGTTCCATAGAAATTTCAGATTAACCGCTGAACTAAAAATGGGTAGAAAGTACTTTTTCTCCCTTCCGGTTAATGCCACAGACTTCCCCTTTACAGTGCACACTTTGTCTAATCCTCCCCGCTTCAGCCCAGAAATATTGAGCTTCAGATGTGTTGTTAACGTTGAGTAAAAAGTTGCTCGCAGCTGTTCTAGGAACACATTCTGAAATCGCGTATACAGTATCTTTGCTTCTACACATAGCAATGTATTGTGCTTTGCTTTACACACTATTCTACCGTCAAGAGGAGAGAATTCATCAAGTTTAATAAGCACAAACACTGTATAAGTCGAATTTCAGCATTTTTGTGTGACCGGGAAAACCACAGTCACAAGACGAGCTGCAGTTCCATAGAAATTTCAGTTTTACCGCTGAACTAAAAATGGGTAGAAAGTACTTTTTCTCCCTTCCTGTTAATGCCACAGACTTCCGCTTTACAGTGCACACTTTGTCTAATCCTCCCCGCTTCAGCCCAGAAATATTGAGCTTCAGATGTGTTGTTAACGTTGAGTAAAAAGTTGCTCGCAGCTGTTCTAGGAACACATTCTGAAATCGCGTATATCTTTGCTTCTACACATAGCAATGTATTGTGCTTTGCTTTACACACTATTCTACCGTCAAGAGGAGAGAATTCATCAAGTTTAATAAGCACAAACACTGTATAAGTCGAATTTCAGCATTTTTGTGTGACCGGGAAAACCACAGTCACAAGCCGAGCTGCAGTTCCATAGAAATTTCAGATTAACCGCTGAACTAAAAATGGGTAGAAAGTACTTTTTCTCCCTTCCTGTTAATGCCACAGACTTCCCCTTTACAGTGCACACTTTGTCTAATCCTCCCCGCTTCAGCCCAGAAATATTGAGCTTCAGATGTGTTGTTAACGTTGAGTAAAAAAGTTGCTCGCAGCTGTTCTAGGAACACATTCTGAAATCGCGTATATCTTTGCTTCTACACATAGCAATGTATTGTGCTTTGCTTTACACACTATTCTACCGTCAAGAGGAGAGAATTCATCAAGTTTAATAAGCACAAACACTGTATAAGTCGAATTTCAGCATTTTTTGTGACCGGGAAAACCACAGTCACAAGCCGAGCTGCAGTTCCATAGAAATTTCAGTTTTACCGCTGAACTAAAAATGGGTAGAAAGTACTTTTTCTCCCTTCCTGTTAATGCCACAGACTTCCCCTTTACAGTGCACACTTTGTCTAATCCTCCCCGCTTCAGCCCAGAAATATTGAGCTTCAGATGTGTTGTTAACGTTGAGTAAAAAAGTTGCTCGCAGCTGTTCTAGGAACACATTCTGAAATCGCGTATATCTTTGCTTCTACACATAGCAATGTATTGTGCTTTGCTTTACACACTATTCTACCGTCAAGAGGAGAGAATTCATCAAGTTTAATAAGCACAAACACTGTATAAGTCGAATTTCAGCATTTTTGTGTGACCGGGAAAACCACAGTCACAAGCCGAGCTGCAGTTCCATAGAAATTTCAGTTTTACCGCTGAACTAAAAATGGGTAGAAAGTACTTTTTTTCCCTTCCTGTTAATGCCACAGACTTCCCCTTTACAGTGCACACTTTGTCTAATCCTCCCCGCTTCAGCCCAGAAATATTGAGCTTCAGATGTGTTGTTAACGTTGAGTAAAAAAGTTGCTCGCAGCTGTTCTAGGAACACATTCTGAAATCGCGTATATCTTTGCTTCTACACATAGCAATGTATTGTGCTTTGCTTTACACACTATTCTACCGTCAAGAGGAGAGAATTCATCAAGTTTAATAAGCACAAACACTGTATAAGTCGAATTTCAGCATTTTTGTGTGACCGGGAAAACCACAGTCACAAGCCGAGCTGCAGTTCCATAGAAATTTCAGTTTTACCGCTGAACTAAAAATGGGTAGAAAGTACTTTTTCTCCCTTCCTGTTAATGCCACAGACTTCCCCTTTACAGTGCACACTTTGTCTAATCCTCCCCGCTTCAGCCCAGAAATATTGAGCTTCCGATGTGTTGTTAACGTTGAGTAAAAAAGTTGCTCGCAGCTGTTCTAGGAACACATTCTGAAATCGCGTATATCTTTGCTTCTACACATAGCAATGTATTGTGCTTTGCTTTACACACTATTCTACCGTCAAGAGGAGAGAATTCATCAAGTTTAATAAGCACAAACACTGTATAAGTCGAATTTCAGCATTTTTGTGTGACCGGGAAAACCACAGTCACAAGCCGAGCTGCAGTTCCATAGAAATTTCAGTTTTACCGCTGAACTAAAAATGGGTAGAAAGTACTTTTTCTCCCTTCCTGTTAATGCCACAGACTTCCGCTTTACAGTGCACACTTTGTCTAATCCTCCCCGCTTCAGCCCAGAAATATTGAGCTTCAGATGTGTTGTTAACGTTGAGTAAAAAGTTGCTCGCAGCTGTTCTAGGAACACATTCTGAAATCGCGTATATCTTTGCTTCTACACATAGCAATGTATTGTGCTTTGCTTTACACACTATTCTACCGTCAAGAGGAGAGAATTCATCAAGTTTAATAAGCACAAACACTGTATAAGTCGAATTTCAGCATTTTTGTGTGACCGGGAAACCACAGTCACAAGCCGAGCTGCAGTTCCATAGAAATTTCAGATTAACCGCTGAACTAAAAATGGGTAGAAAGTACTTTTTCTCCCTTCCGGTTAATGCCACAGACTTCCCCTTTACAGTGCACACTTTGTCTAATCCTCCCCGCTTCAGCCCAGAAATATTGAGCTTCAGATGTGTTGTTAACGTTGAGTAAAAAAGTTGCTCGCAGCTGTTCTAGGAACACATTCTGAAATCGCGTATATCTTTGCTTCTACACATAGCAATGTATTGTGCTTTGCTTTACACACTATTCTACCGTCAAGAGGAGAGAATTCATCAAGTTTAATAAGCACAAACACTGTATAAGTCGAATTTCAGCATTTTTGTGTGACCGGGAAAACCACAGTCACAAGAGGAGCTGCAGTTCCATAGAAATTTCAGTTTTACCGCTGAACTAAAAATGGGTAGAAAGTACTTTTTCTCCCTTCCTGTTAATGCCACAGACTTCCCCTTTACAGTGCACACTTTGTCTAATCCTCCCCGCTTCAGCCCAGAAATATTGAGCTTCAGATGTGTTGTTAACGTTGAGTAAAAAAGTTGCTCGCAGCTGTTCTAGGAACACATTCTGAAATCGCGTATATCTTTGCTTCTACACATAGCAATGTATTGTGCTTTGCTTTACACACTATTCTACCGTCAAGAGGAGAAATTCATCAAGTTTAATAAGCACAAACACTGTATAAGTCGAATTTCAGCATTTTTGTGTGACCGGGAAAACCACAGTCACAAGCCGAGCTGCAGTTCCATAGAAATTTCAGTTTTACCGCTGAACTAAAAATGGGTAGAAAGTACTTTTTCTCCCTTCCTGTTAATGCCACAGACTTCCCCTTTACAGTGCACACTTTGTCTAATCCTCCCCGCTTCAGCCCAGAAATATTGAGCTTCAGATGTGTTGTTAACGTTGAGTAAAAAAGTTGCTCGCAGCTGTTCTAGGAACACATTCTGAAATCGCGTATATCTTTGCTTCTACACATAGCAATGTATTGTGCTTTGCTTTACACACTATTCTACCGTCAAGAGGAGAGAATTCATCAAGTTTAATAAGCACAAACACTGTATAAGTCGAATTTCAGCATTTTTGTGTGACCGGGAAAACCACAGTCACAAGCCGAGCTGCAGTTCCATAGAAATTTCAGTTTTACCGCTGAACTAAAAATGGGTAGAAAGTACTTTTTTTCCCTTCCTGTTAATGCCACAGACTTCCCCTTTACAGTGCACACTTTGTCTAATCCTCCCCGCTTCAGCCCAGAAATATTGAGCTTCAGATGTGTTGTTAACGTTGAGTAAAAAAGTTGCTCGCAGCTGTTCTAGGAACACATTCTGAAATCGCGTATATCTTTGCTTCTACACATAGCAATGTATTGTGCTTTGCTTTACACACTATTCTACCGTCAAGAGGAGAGAATTCATCAAGTTTAATAAGCACAAACACTGTATAAGTCGAATTTCAGCATTTTTGTGTGACCGGGAAAACCACAGTCACAAGCCGAGCTGCAGTTCCATAGAAATTTCAGTTTTACCGCTGAACTAAAAATGGGTAGAAAGTACTTTTTCTCCCTTCCTGTTAATGCCACAGACTTCCCCTTTACAGTGCACACTTTGTCTAATCCTCCCCGCCTCAGCCCAGAAATATTGAGCTTCAGATGTGTTGTTAACGTTGAGTAAAAAAGTTGCTCGCAGCTGTTCTAGGAACACATTCTGAAATCGCGTATATCTTTGCTTCTACACATAGCAATGTATTGTGCTTTGCTTTACACACTATTCTACCGTCAAGAGGAGAGAATTCATCAAGTTTAATAAGCACAAACACTGTATAAGTCGAATTTCAGCATTTTTGTGTGACCGGGAAAACCACAGTCACAAGCCGAGCTGCAGTTCCATAGAAATTTCAGTTTTACCGCTGAACTAAAAATGGGTAGAAAGTACTTTTTCTCCCTTCCTGTTAATGCCACAGACTTCCCCTTTACAGTGCACACTTTGTCTAATCCTCCCCGCTTCAGCCCAGAAATATTGAGCTTCCGATGTGTTGTTAACGTTGAGTAAAAAAGTTGCTCGCAGCTGTTCTAGGAACACATTCTGAAATCGCGTATATCTTTGCTTCTACACATAGCAATGTATTGTGCTTTGCTTTACACACTATTCTACCGTCAAGAGGAGAAAATTCATCAAGTTTAATAAGCACAAACACTGTATAAGTCGAATTTCAGCATTTTTGTGTGACCGGGAAAACCACAGTCACAAGCCGAGCTGCAGTTCCATAGAAATTTCAGTTTTACCGCTGATCTAAAAATGGGTAGAAAGTACTTTTTCTCCCTTCCTGTTAATGCCACAGACTTCCCCTTTACAGTGCACACTTTGTCTAATCCTCCCCGCTTCAGCCCAGAAATATTGAGCTTCAGATGTGTTGTTAACGTTGAGTAAAAAAGTTGCTCGCAGCTGTTCTAGGAACACATTCTGAAATCGCGTATATCTTTGCTTCTACACATAGCAATGTATTGTGCTTTGCTTTACACACTATTCTACCGTCAAGAGGAGAGAATTCATCAAGTTTAATAAGCACAAACACTGTATAAGTCGAATTTCAGCATTTTTGTGTGACCGGGAAACCACAGTCACAAGCCGAGCTGCAGTTCCATAGAAATTTCAGATTAACCGCTGAACTAAAAATGGGTAGAAAGTACTTTTTCTCCCTTCCGGTTAATGCCACAGACTTCCCCTTTACAGTGCACACTTTGTCTAATCCTCCCCGCTTCAGCCCAGAAATATTGAGCTTCAGATGTGTTGTTAACGTTGAGTAAAAAAGTTGCTCGCAGCTGTTCTAGGAACACATTCTGAAATCGCGTATATCTTTGCTTCTACACATAGCAATGTATTGTGCTTTGCTTTACACACTATTCTACCGTCAAGAGGAGAGAATTCATCAAGTTTAATAAGCACAAACACTGTATAAGTCGAATTTCAGCATTTTTGTGTGACCGGGAAAACCACAGTCACAAGAGGAGCTGCAGTTCCATAGAAATTTCAGTTTTACCGCTGAACTAAAAATGGGTAGAAAGTACTTTTTCTCCCTTCCTGTTAATGCCACAGACTTCCCCTTTACAGTGCACACTTTGTCTAATCCTCCCCGCTTCAGCCCAGAAATATTGAGCTTCAGATGTGTTGTTAACGTTGAGTAAAAAAGTTGCTCGCAGCTGTTCTAGGAACACATTCTGAAATCGCGTATATCTTTGCTTCTACACATAGCAATGTATTGTGCTTTGCTTTACACACTATTCTACCGTCAAGAGGAGAAATTCATCAAGTTTAATAAGCACAAACACTGTATAAGTCGAATTTCAGCATTTTTGTGTGACCGGGAAAACCACAGTCACAAGCCGAGCTGCAGTTCCATAGAAATTTCAGTTTTACCGCTGAACTAAAAATGGGTAGAAAGTACTTTTTCTCCCTTCCTGTTAATGCCACAGACTTCCCCTTTACAGTGCACACTTTGTCTAATCCTCCCCGCTTCAGCCCAGAAATATTGAGCTTCAGATGTGTTGTTAACGTTGAGTAAAAAAGTTGCTCGCAGCTGTTCTAGGAACACATTCTGAAATCGCGTATATCTTTGCTTCTACACATAGCAATGTATTGTGCTTTGCTTTACACACTATTCTACCGTCAAGAGGAGAGAATTCATCAAGTTTAATAAGCACAAACACTGTATAAGTCGAATTTCAGCATTTTTGTGTGACCGGGAAAACCACAGTCACAAGCCGAGCTGCAGTTCCATAGAAATTTCAGTTTTACCGCTGAACTAAAAATGGGTAGAAAGTACTTTTTTTCCCTTCCTGTTAATGCCACAGACTTCCCCTTTACAGTGCACACTTTGTCTAATCCTCCCCGCTTCAGCCCAGAAATATTGAGCTTCAGATGTGTTGTTAACGTTGAGTAAAAAAGTTGCTCGCAGCTGTTCTAGGAACACATTCTGAAATCGCGTATATCTTTGCTTCTACACATAGCAATGTATTGTGCTTTGCTTTACACACTATTCTACCGTCAAGAGGAGAGAATTCATCAAGTTTAATAAGCACAAACACTGTATAAGTCGAATTTCAGCATTTTTGTGTGACCGGGAAAACCACAGTCACAAGCCGAGCTGCAGTTCCATAGAAATTTCAGTTTTACCGCTGAACTAAAAATGGGTAGAAAGTACTTTTTCTCCCTTCCTGTTAATGCCACAGACTTCCCCTTTACAGTGCACACTTTGTCTAATCCTCCCCGCTTCAGCCCAGAAATATTGAGCTTCCGATGTGTTGTTAACGTTGAGTAAAAAAGTTGCTCGCAGCTGTTCTAGGAACACATTCTGAAATCGCGTATATCTTTGCTTCTACACATAGCAATGTATTGTGCTTTGCTTTACACACTATTCTACCGTCAAGAGGAGAAAATTCATCAAGTTTAATAAGCACAAACACTGTATAAGTCGAATTTCAGCATTTTTGTGTGACCGGGAAAACCACAGTCACAAGCCGAGCTGCAGTTCCATAGAAATTTCAGTTTTACCGCTGATCTAAAAATGGGTAGAAAGTACTTTTTCTCCCTTCCTGTTAATGCCACAGACTTCCCCTTTACAGTGCACACTTTGTCTAATCCTCCCCGCTTCAGCCCAGAAATATTGAGCTTCAGATGTGTTGTTAACGTTGAGTAAAAAAGTTGCTCGCAGCTGTTCTAGGAACACATTCTGAAATCGCGTATATCTTTGCTTCTACACATAGCAATGTATTGTGCTTTGCTTTACACACTATTCTACCGTCAAGAGGAGAGAATTCATCAAGTTTAATAAGCACAAACACTGTATAAGTCGAATTTCAGCATTTTTGTGTGACCGGGAAAACCACAGTCACAAGCCGAGCTGCAGTTCCATAGAAATTTCAGATTAACCGCTGAACTAAAAATGGGTAGAAAGTACTTTTTCTCCCTTCCGGTTAATGCCACAGACTTCCCCTTTACAGTGCACACTTTGTCTAATCCTCCCCGCTTCAGCCCAGAAATATTGAGCTTCAGATGTGTTGTTAACGTTGAGTAAAAAAGTTGCTCGCAGCTGTTCTAGGAACACATTCTGAAATCGCGTATACAGTATCTTTGCTTCTACACATAGCAATGTATTGTGCTTTGCTTTACACACTATTCTACCGTCAAGAGGAGAGAATTCATCAAGTTTAATAAGCACAAACACTGTATAAGTCGAATTTCAGCATTTTTGTGTGACCGGGAAAACCACAGTCACAAGCCGAGCTGCAGTTCCATAGAAATTTCAGTTTTACCGCTGAACTAAAAATGGGTAGAAAGTACTTTTTCTCCCTTCCTGTTAATGCCACAGACTTCCCCTTTACAGTGCACACTTTGTCTAATCCTCCCCGCTTCAGCCCAGAAATATTGAGCTTCAGATGTGTTGTTAACGTTGAGTAAAAAAGTTGCTCGCAGCTGTTCTAGGAACACATTCTGAAATCGCGTATACAGTATCTTTGCTTCTACACATAGCAATGTATTGTGCTTTGCTTTACACACTATTCTACCGTCAAGAGGAGAGAATTCATCAAGTTTAATAAGCACAAACACTGTATAAGTCGAATTTCAGCATTTTTGTGTGACCGGGAAAACCACAGTCACAAGCCGAGCTGCAGTTCCATAGAAATTTCAGTTTTACCGCTGAACTAAAAATGGGTAGAAAGTACTTTTTCTCCCTTCCTGTTAATGCCACAGACTTCCCCTTTACAGTGCACACTTTGTCTAATCCTCCCCGCTTCAGCCCAGAAATATTGAGCTTCAGATGTGTTGTTAACGTTGAGTAAAAAAGTTGCTCGCAGCTGTTCTAGGAACACATTCTGAAATCGCGTATATCTTTGCTTCTACACATAGCAATGTATTGTGCTTTGCTTTACACACTATTCTACCGTCAAGAGGAGAGAATTCATCAAGTTTAATAAGCACAAACACTGTATAAGTCGAATTTCAGCATTTTTGTGTGACCGGGAAAACCACAGTCACAAGCCGAGCTGCAGTTCCATAGAAATTTCAGATTAACCGCTGAACTAAAAATGGGTAGAAAGTACTTTTTCTCCCTTCCGGTTAATGCCACAGACTTCCCCTTTACAGTGCACACTTTGTCTAATCCTCCCCGCTTCAGCCCAGAAATATTGAGCTTCCGATGTGTTGTTAACGTTGAGTAAAAAAGTTGCTCGCAGCTGTTCTAGGAACACATTCTGAAATCGCGTATATCTTTGCTTCTACACATAGCAATGTATTGTGCTTTGCTTTACACACTATTCTACCGTCAAGAGGAGAAAATTCATCAAGTTTAATAAGCACAAACACTGTATAAGTCGAATTTCAGCATTTTTGTGTGACCGGGAAAACCACAGTCACAAGACGAGCTGCAGTTCCATAGAAATTTCAGTTTTACCGCTGAACTAAAAATGGGTAGAAAGTACTTTTTCTCCCTTCCTGTTAATGCCACAGACTTCCCCTTTACAGTGCACACTTTGTCTAATCCTCCCCGCTTCAGCCCAGAAATATTGAGCTTCAGATGTGTTGTTAACGTTGAGTAAAAAAGTTGCTCGCAGCTGTTCTAGGAACACATTCTGAAATCGCGTATATCTTTGCTTCTACACATAGCAATGTATTGTGCTTTGCTTTACACACTATTCTACCGTCAAGAGGAGAGAATTCATCAAGTTTAATAAGCACAAACACTGTATAAGTCGAATTTCAGCATTTTTGTGTGACCGGGAAAACCACAGTCACAAGAGGAGCTGCAGTTCCATAGAAATTTCAGTTTTACCGCTGAACTAAAAATGGGTAGAAAGTACTTTTTCTCCCTTCCTGTTAATGCCACAGACTTCCCCTTTACAGTGCACACTTTGTCTAATCCTCCCCGCTTCAGCCCAGAAATATTGAGCTTCAGATGTGTTGTTAACGTTGAGTAAAAAAGTTGCTCGCAGCTGTTCTAGGAACACATTCTGAAATCGCGTATATCTTTGCTTCTACACATAGCAATGTATTGTGCTTTGCTTTACACACTATTCTACCGTCAAGAGGAGAAATTCATCAAGTTTAATAAGCACAAACACTGTATAAGTCGAATTTCAGCATTTTTGTGTGACCGGGAAACCACAGTCACAAGCCGAGCTGCAGTTCCATAGAAATTTCAGATTAACCGCTGAACTAAAAATGGGTAGAAAGTACTTTTTCTCCCTTCCGGTTAATGCCACAGACTTCCCCTTTACAGTGCACACTTTGTCTAATCCTCCCCGCTTCAGCCCAGAAATATTGAGCTTCAGATGTGTTGTTAACGTTGAGTAAAAAAGTTGCTCGCAGCTGTTCTAGGAACACATTCTGAAATCGCGTATATCTTTGCTTCTACACATAGCAATGTATTGTGCTTTGCTTTACACACTATTCTACCGTCAAGAGGAGAGAATTCATCAAGTTTAATAAGCACAAACACTGTATAAGTCGAATTTCAGCATTTTTGTGTGACCGGGAAAACCACAGTCACAAGAGGAGCTGCAGTTCCATAGAAATTTCAGTTTTACCGCTGAACTAAAAATGGGTAGAAAGTACTTTTTCTCCCTTCCTGTTAATGCCACAGACTTCCCCTTTACAGTGCACACTTTGTCTAATCCTCCCCGCTTCAGCCCAGAAATATTGAGCTTCAGATGTGTTGTTAACGTTGAGTAAAAAAGTTGCTCGCAGCTGTTCTAGGAACACATTCTGAAATCGCGTATATCTTTGCTTCTACACATAGCAATGTATTGTGCTTTGCTTTACACACTATTCTACCGTCAAGAGGAGAAATTCATCAAGTTTAATAAGCACAAACACTGTATAAGTCGAATTTCAGCATTTTTGTGTGACCGGGAAAACCACAGTCACAAGCCGAGCTGCAGTTCCATAGAAATTTCAGTTTTACCGCTGAACTAAAAATGGGTAGAAAGTACTTTTTCTCCCTTCCTGTTAATGCCACAGACTTCCCCTTTACAGTGCACACTTTGTCTAATCCTCCCCGCTTCAGCCCAGAAATATTGAGCTTCAGATGTGTTGTTAACGTTGAGTAAAAAAGTTGCTCGCAGCTGTTCTAGGAACACATTCTGAAATCGCGTATATCTTTGCTTCTACACATAGCAATGTATTGTGCTTTGCTTTACACACTATTCTACCGTCAAGAGGAGAGAATTCATCAAGTTTAATAAGCACAAACACTGTATAAGTCGAATTTCAGCATTTTTGTGTGACCGGGAAAACCACAGTCACAAGCCGAGCTGCAGTTCCATAGAAATTTCAGTTTTACCGCTGAACTAAAAATGGGTAGAAAGTACTTTTTTTCCCTTCCTGTTAATGCCACAGACTTCCCCTTTACAGTGCACACTTTGTCTAATCCTCCCCGCTTCAGCCCAGAAATATTGAGCTTCAGATGTGTTGTTAACGTTGAGTAAAAAAGTTGCTCGCAGCTGTTCTAGGAACACATTCTGAAATCGCGTATATCTTTGCTTCTACACATAGCAATGTATTGTGCTTTGCTTTACACACTATTCTACCGTCAAGAGGAGAGAATTCATCAAGTTTAATAAGCACAAACACTGTATAAGTCGAATTTCAGCATTTTTGTGTGACCGGGAAAACCACAGTCACAAGCCGAGCTGCAGTTCCATAGAAATTTCAGTTTTACCGCTGAACTAAAAATGGGTAGAAAGTACTTTTTCTCCCTTCCTGTTAATGCCACAGACTTCCCCTTTACAGTGCACACTTTGTCTAATCCTCCCCGCTTCAGCCCAGAAATATTGAGCTTCCGATGTGTTGTTAACGTTGAGTAAAAAAGTTGCTCGCAGCTGTTCTAGGAACACATTCTGAAATCGCGTATATCTTTGCTTCTACACATAGCAATGTATTGTGCTTTGCTTTACACACTATTCTACCGTCAAGAGGAGAAAATTCATCAAGTTTAATAAGCACAAACACTGTATAAGTCGAATTTCAGCATTTTTGTGTGACCGGGAAAACCACAGTCACAAGCCGAGCTGCAGTTCCATAGAAATTTCAGTTTTACCGCTGATCTAAAAATGGGTAGAAAGTACTTTTTCTCCCTTCCTGTTAATGCCACAGACTTCCCCTTTACAGTGCACACTTTGTCTAATCCTCCCCGCTTCAGCCCAGAAATATTGAGCTTCAGATGTGTTGTTAACGTTGAGTAAAAAAGTTGCTCGCAGCTGTTCTAGGAACACATTCTGAAATCGCGTATATCTTTGCTTCTACACATAGCAATGTATTGTGCTTTGCTTTACACACTATTCTACCGTCAAGAGGAGAGAATTCATCAAGTTTAATAAGCACAAACACTGTATAAGTCGAATTTCAGCATTTTTGTGTGACCGGGAAAACCACAGTCACAAGCCGAGCTGCAGTTCCATAGAAATTTCAGATTAACCGCTGAACTAAAAATGGGTAGAAAGTACTTTTTCTCCCTTCCGGTTAATGCCACAGACTTCCCCTTTACAGTGCACACTTTGTCTAATCCTCCCCGCTTCAGCCCAGAAATATTGAGCTTCAGATGTGTTGTTAACGTTGAGTAAAAAAGTTGCTCGCAGCTGTTCTAGGAACACATTCTGAAATCGCGTATACAGTATCTTTGCTTCTACACATAGCAATGTATTGTGCTTTGCTTTACACACTATTCTACCGTCAAGAGGAGAGAATTCATCAAGTTTAATAAGCACAAACACTGTATAAGTCGAATTTCAGCATTTTTGTGTGACCGGGAAAACCACAGTCACAAGCCGAGCTGCAGTTCCATAGAAATTTCAGTTTTACCGCTGAACTAAAAATGGGTAGAAAGTACTTTTTCTCCCTTCCTGTTAATGCCACAGACTTCCCCTTTACAGTGCACACTTTGTCTAATCCTCCCCGCTTCAGCCCAGAAATATTGAGCTTCAGATGTGTTGTTAACGTTGAGTAAAAAAGTTGCTCGCAGCTGTTCTAGGAACACATTCTGAAATCGCGTATACAGTATCTTTGCTTCTACACATAGCAATGTATTGTGCTTTGCTTTACACACTATTCTACCGTCAAGAGGAGAGAATTCATCAAGTTTAATAAGCACAAACACTGTATAAGTCGAATTTCAGCATTTTTGTGTGACCGGGAAAACCACAGTCACAAGCCGAGCTGCAGTTCCATAGAAATTTCAGTTTTACCGCTGAACTAAAAATGGGTAGAAAGTACTTTTTCTCCCTTCCTGTTAATGCCACAGACTTCCCCTTTACAGTGCACACTTTGTCTAATCCTCCCCGCTTCAGCCCAGAAATATTGAGCTTCAGATGTGTTGTTAACGTTGAGTAAAAAAGTTGCTCGCAGCTGTTCTAGGAACACATTCTGAAATCGCGTATATCTTTGCTTCTACACATAGCAATGTATTGTGCTTTGCTTTACACACTATTCTACCGCAAGAGGAGAGAATTCATCAAGTTTAATAAGCACAAACACTGTATAAGTCGAATTTCAGCATTTTTGTGTGACCGGGAAAACCACAGTCACAAGCCGAGCTGCAGTTCCATAGAAATTTCAGATTAACCGCTGAACTAAAAATGGGTAGAAAGTACTTTTTCTCCCTTCCGGTTAATGCCACAGACTTCCCCTTTACAGTGCACACTTTGTCTAATCCTCCCCGCTTCAGCCCAGAAATATTGAGCTTCCGATGTGTTGTTAACGTTGAGTAAAAAAGTTGCTCGCAGCTGTTCTAGGAACACATTCTGAAATCGCGTATATCTTTGCTTCTACACATAGCAATGTATTGTGCTTTGCTTTACACACTATTCTACCGTCAAGAGGAGAAAATTCATCAAGTTTAATAAGCACAAACACTGTATAAGTCGAATTTCAGCATTTTTGTGTGACCGGGAAAACCACAGTCACAAGACGAGCTGCAGTTCCATAGAAATTTCAGTTTTACCGCTGAACTAAAAATGGGTAGAAAGTACTTTTTCTCCCTTCCTGTTAATGCCACAGACTTCCCCTTTACAGTGCACACTTTGTCTAATCCTCCCCGCTTCAGCCCAGAAATATTGAGCTTCAGATGTGTTGTTAACGTTGAGTAAAAAAGTTGCTCGCAGCTGTTCTAGGAACACATTCTGAAATCGCGTATATCTTTGCTTCTACACATAGCAATGTATTGTGCTTTGCTTTACACACTATTCTACCGTCAAGAGGAGAAATTCATCAAGTTTAATAAGCACAAACACTGTATAAGTCGAATTTCAGCATTTTTGTGTGACCGGGAAACCACAGTCACAAGCCGAGCTGCAGTTCCATAGAAATTTCAGATTAACCGCTGAACTAAAAATGGGTAGAAAGTACTTTTTCTCCCTTCCGGTTAATGCCACAGACTTCCCCTTTACAGTGCACACTTTGTCTAATCCTCCCCGCTTCAGCCCAGAAATATTGAGCTTCAGATGTGTTGTTAACGTTGAGTAAAAAAGTTGCTCGCAGCTGTTCTAGGAACACATTCTGAAATCGCGTATATCTTTGCTTCTACACATAGCAATGTATTGTGCTTTGCTTTACACACTATTCTACCGTCAAGAGGAGAGAATTCATCAAGTTTAATAAGCACAAACACTGTATAAGTCGAATTTCAGCATTTTTGTGTGACCGGGAAAACCACAGTCACAAGAGGAGCTGCAGTTCCATAGAAATTTCAGTTTTACCGCTGAACTAAAAATGGGTAGAAAGTACTTTTTCTCCCTTCCTGTTAATGCCACAGACTTCCCCTTTACAGTGCACACTTTGTCTAATCCTCCCCGCTTCAGCCCAGAAATATTGAGCTTCAGATGTGTTGTTAACGTTGAGTAAAAAAGTTGCTCGCAGCTGTTCTAGGAACACATTCTGAAATCGCGTATATCTTTGCTTCTACACATAGCAATGTATTGTGCTTTGCTTTACACACTATTCTACCGTCAAGAGGAGAGAATTCATCAAGTTTAATAAGCACAAACACTGTATAAGTCGAATTTCAGCATTTTTGTGTGACCGGGAAAACCACAGTCACAAGCCGAGCTGCAGTTCCATAGAAATTTCAGTTTTACCGCTGAACTAAAAATGGGTAGAAAGTACTTTTTCTCCCTTCCTGTTAATGCCACAGACTTCCCCTTTACAGTGCACACTTTGTCTAATCCTCCCCGCTTCAGCCCAGAAATATTGAGCTTCCGATGTGTTGTTAACGTTGAGTAAAAAAGTTGCTCGCAGCTGTTCTAGGAACACATTCTGAAATCGCGTATATCTTTGCTTCTACACATAGCAATGTATTGTGCTTTGCTTTACACACTATTCTACCGTCAAGAGGAGAAAATTCATCAAGTTTAATAAGCACAAACACTGTATAAGTCGAATTTCAGCATTTTTGTGTGACCGGGAAAACCACAGTCACAAGCCGAGCTGCAGTTCCATAGAAATTTCAGTTTTACCGCTGATCTAAAAATGGGTAGAAAGTACTTTTTCTCCCTTCCTGTTAATGCCACAGACTTCCCCTTTACAGTGCACACTTTGTCTAATCCTCCCCGCTTCAGCCCAGAAATATTGAGCTTCAGATGTGTTGTTAACGTTGAGTAAAAAAGTTGCTCGCAGCTGTTCTAGGAACACATTCTGAAATCGCGTATATCTTTGCTTCTACACATAGCAATGTATTGTGCTTTGCTTTACACACTATTCTACCGTCAAGAGGAGAGAATTCATCAAGTTTAATAAGCACAAACACTGTATAAGTCGAATTTCAGCATTTTTGTGTGACCGGGAAAACCACAGTCACAAGCCGAGCTGCAGTTCCATAGAAATTTCAGATTAACCGCTGAACTAAAAATGGGTAGAAAGTACTTTTTCTCCCTTCCGGTTAATGCCACAGACTTCCCCTTTACAGTGCACACTTTGTCTAATCCTCCCCGCTTCAGCCCAGAAATATTGAGCTTCAGATGTGTTGTTAACGTTGAGTAAAAAAGTTGCTCGCAGCTGTTCTAGGAACACATTCTGAAATCGCGTATACAGTATCTTTGCTTCTACACATAGCAATGTATTGTGCTTTGCTTTACACACTATTCTACCGTCAAGAGGAGAGAATTCATCAAGTTTAATAAGCACAAACACTGTATAAGTCGAATTTCAGCATTTTTGTGTGACCGGGAAAACCACAGTCACAAGCCGAGCTGCAGTTCCATAGAAATTTCAGTTTTACCGCTGAACTAAAAATGGGTAGAAAGTACTTTTTCTCCCTTCCTGTTAATGCCACAGACTTCCCCTTTACAGTGCACACTTTGTCTAATCCTCCCCGCTTCAGCCCAGAAATATTGAGCTTCCGATGTGTTGTTAACGTTGAGTAAAAAAGTTGCTCGCAGCTGTTCTAGGAACACATTCTGAAATCGCGTATATCTTTGCTTCTACACATAGCAATGTATTGTGCTTTGCTTTACACACTATTCTACCGTCAAGAGGAGAAAATTCATCAAGTTTAATAAGCACAAACACTGTATAAGTCGAATTTCAGCATTTTTGTGTGACCGGGAAAACCACAGTCACAAGCCGAGCTGCAGTTCCATAGAAATTTCAGTTTTACCGCTGATCTAAAAATGGGTAGAAAGTACTTTTTCTCCCTTCCTGTTAATGCCACAGACTTCCCCTTTACAGTGCACACTTTGTCTAATCCTCCCCGCTTCAGCCCAGAAATATTGAGCTTCAGATGTGTTGTTAACGTTGAGTAAAAAAGTTGCTCGCAGCTGTTCTAGGAACACATTCTGAAATCGCGTATATCTTTGCTTCTACACATAGCAATGTATTGTGCTTTGCTTTACACACTATTCTACCGTCAAGAGGAGAGAATTCATCAAGTTTAATAAGCACAAACACTGTATAAGTCGAATTTCAGCATTTTTGTGTGACCGGGAAAACCACAGTCACAAGCCGAGCTGCAGTTCCATAGAAATTTCAGATTAACCGCTGAACTAAAAATGGGTAGAAAGTACTTTTTCTCCCTTCCGGTTAATGCCACAGACTTCCCCTTTACAGTGCACACTTTGTCTAATCCTCCCCGCTTCAGCCCAGAAATATTGAGCTTCCGATGTGTTGTTAACGTTGAGTAAAAAAGTTGCTCGCAGCTGTTCTAGGAACACATTCTGAAATCGCGTATATCTTTGCTTCTACACATAGCAATGTATTGTGCTTTGCTTTACACACTATTCTACCGTCAAGAGGAGAGAATTCATCAAGTTTAATAAGCACAAACACTGTATAAGTCGAATTTCAGCATTTTTGTGTGACCGGGAAAACCACAGTCACAAGCCGAGCTGCAGTTCCATAGAAATTTCAGTTTTACCGCTGAACTAAAAATGGGTAGAAAGTACTTTTTCTCCCTTCCTGTTAATGCCACAGACTTCCCCTTTACAGTGCACACTTTGTCTAATCCTCCCCGCTTCAGCCCAGAAATATTGAGCTTCAGATGTGTTGTTAACGTTGAGTAAAAAAGTTGCTCGCAGCTGTTCTAGGAACACATTCTGAAATCGCGTATATCTTTGCTTCTACACATAGCAATGTATTGTGCTTTGCTTTACACACTATTCTACCGTCAAGAGGAGAGAATTCATCAAGTTTAATAAGCACAAACACTGTATAAGTCGAATTTCAGCATTTTTGTGTGACCGGGAAAACCACAGTCACAAGCCGAGCTGCAGTTCCATAGAAATTTCAGTTTTACCGCTGAACTAAAAATGGGTAGAAAGTACTTTTTCTCCCTTCCGGTTAATGCCACAGACTTCCCCTTTACAGTGCACACTTTGTCTAATCCTCCCCGCTTCAGCCCAGAAATATTGAGCTTCAGATGTGTTGTTAACGTTGAGTAAAAAAGTTGCTCGCAGCTGTTCTAGGAACACATTCTGAAATCGCGTATATCTTTGCTTCTACACATAGCAATGTATTGTGCTTTGCTTTACACACTATTCTACCGTCAAGAGGAGAGAATTCATCAAGTTTAATAAGCACAAACACTGTATAAGTCGAATTTCAGCATTTTTGTGTGACCGGGAAAACCACAGTCACAAGCCGAGCTGCAGTTCCATAGAAATTTCAGTTTTACCGCTGAACTAAAAATGGGTAGAAAGTACTTTTTCTCCCTTCCTGTTAATGCCACAGACTTCCCCTTTACAGTGCACACTTTGTCTAATCCTCCCCGCTTCAGCCCAGAAATATTGAGCTTCAGATGTGTTGTTAACGTTGAGTAAAAAAGTTGCTCGCAGCTTTTCTAGGAACACATTCTGAAATCGCGTATATCTTTGCTTCTACACATAGCAATGTATTGTGCTTTGCTTTACACACTATTCTACCGTCAAGAGGAGAGAATTCATCAAGTTTAATAAGCACAAACACTGTATAAGTCGAATTTCAGCATTTTTGTGTGACCGGGAAAACCACAGTCACAAGCCGAGCTGCAGTTCCATAGAAATTTCAGATTAACCGCTGAACTAAAAATGGGTAGAAAGTACTTTTTCTCCCTTCCGGTTAATGCCACAGACTTCCCCTTTACAGTGCACACTTTGTCTAATCCTCCCCGCTTCAGCCCAGAAATATTGAGCTTCAGATGTGTTGTTAACGTTGAGTAAAAAGTTGCTCGCAGCTGTTCTAGGAACACATTCTGAAATCGCGTATACAGTATCTTTGCTTCTACACATAGCAATGTATTGTGCTTTGCTTTACACACTATTCTACCGTCAAGAGGAGAGAATTCATCAAGTTTAATAAGCACAAACACTGTATAAGTCGAATTTCAGCATTTTTGTGTGACCGGGAAAACCACAGTCACAAGACGAGCTGCAGTTCCATAGAAATTTCAGTTTTACCGCTGAACTAAAAATGGGTAGAAAGTACTTTTTCTCCCTTCCTGTTAATGCCACAGACTTCCCCTTTACAGTGCACACTTTGTCTAATCCTCCCCGCTTCAGCCCAGAAATATTGAGCTTCAGATGTGTTGTTAACGTTGAGTAAAAAAGTTGCTCGCAGCTGTTCTAGGAACACATTCTGAAATCGCGTATACAGTATCTTTGCTTCTACACATAGCAATGTATTGTGCTTTGCTTTACACACTATTCTACCGTCAAGAGGAGAGAATTCATCAAGTTTAATAAGCACAAACACTGTATAAGTCGAATTTCAGCATTTTTGTGTGACCGGGAAAACCACAGTCACAAGCCGAGCTGCAGTTCCATAGAAATTTCAGTTTTACCGCTGAACTAAAAATGGGTAGAAAGTACTTTTTCTCCCTTCCTGTTAATGCCACAGACTTCCCCTTTACAGTGCACACTTTGTCTAATCCTCCCCGCTTCAGCCCAGAAATATTGAGCTTCAGATGTGTTGTTAACGTTGAGTAAAAAAGTTGCTCGCAGCTGTTCTAGGAACACATTCTGAAATCGCGTATATCTTTGCTTCTACACATAGCAATGTATTGTGCTTTGCTTTACACACTATTCTACCGTCAAGAGGAGAGAATTCATCAAGTTTAATAAGCACAAACACTGTATAAGTCGAATTTCAGCATTTTTGTGTGACCGGGAAAACCACAGTCACAAGCCGAGCTGCAGTTCCATAGAAATTTCAGTTTTACCGCTGAACTAAAAATGGGTAGAAAGTACTTTTTCTCCCTTCCTGTTAATGCCACAGACTTCCCCTTTACAGTGCACACTTTGTCTAATCCTCCCCGCTTCAGCCCAGAAATATTGAGCTTCAGATGTGTTGTTAACGTTGAGTAAAAAAGTTGCTCGTAGCTGTTCTAGGAACACATTCTGAAATCGCGTATATCTTTGCTTCTACACATAGCAATGTATTGTGCTTTGCTTTACACACTATTCTACCGTCAAGAGGAGAGAATTCATCAAGTTTAATAAGCACAAACACTGTATAAGTCGAATTTCAGCATTTTTGTGTGACCGGGAAAACCACAGTCACAAGCCGAGCTGCAGTTCCATAGAAATTTCAGTTTTACCGCTGAACTAAAAATGGGTAGAAAGTACTTTTTCTCCCTTCCTGTTAATGCCACAGACTTCCCCTTTACAGTGCACACTTTGTCTAATCCTCCCCGCTTCAGCCCAGAAATATTGAGCTTCAGATGTGTTGTTAACGTTGAGTAAAAAAGTTGCTCGCAGCTGTTCTAGGAACACATTCTGAAATCGCGTATATCTTTGCTTCTACACATAGCAATGTATTGTGCTTTGCTTTACACACTATTCTACCGTCAAGAGGAGAGAATTCATCAAGTTTAATAAGCACAAACACTGTATAAGTCGAATTTCAGCATTTTTGTTTGACCGGGAAAACCACAGTCACAAGCCGAGCTGCAGTTCCATAGAAATTTCAGTTTTACCGCTGAACTAAAAATGGGTAGAAAGTACTTTTTCTCCCTTCCTGTTAATGCCACAGACTTCCCCTTTACAGTGCACACTTTGTCTAATCCTCCCCGCTTCAGCCCAGAAATATTGAGCTTCAGATGTGTTGTTAACGTTGAGTAAAAAAGTTGCTCGCAGCTGTTCTAGGAACACATTCTGAAATCGCGTATATCTTTGCTTCTACACATAGCAATGTATTGTGCTTTGCTTTACACACTATTCTACCGTCAAGAGGAGAGAATTCATCAAGTTTAATAAGCACAAACACTGTATAAGTCGAATTTCAGCATTTTTGTGTGACCGGGAAAACCACAGTCACAAGACGAGCTGCAGTTCCATAGAAATTTCAGTTTTACCGCTGAACTAAAAATGGGTAGAAAGTACTTTTTCTCCCTTCCTGTTAATGCCACAGACTTCCCCTTTACAGTGCACACTTTGTCTAATCCTCCCCGCTTCAGCCCAGAAATATTGAGCTTCAGATGTGTTGTTAACGTTGAGTAAAAAGTTGCTCGCAGCTGTTCTAGGAACACATTCTGAAATCGCGTATATCTTTGCTTCTACACATTGCAATGTATTGTGCTTTGCTTTACACACTATTCTACCGTCAAGAGGAGAAAATTCATCAAGTTTAATAAGCACAAACACTGTATAAGTCAAATTTCAGCATTTTTGTGTGACCGGGAAAACCACAGTCACAAGCCGAGCTGCAGTTCCATAGAAATTTCAGTTTTACCGCTGAACTAAAAATGGGTAGAAAGTACTTTTTCTCCCTTCCTGTTAATGCCACAGACTTCCCCTTTACAGTGCACACTTTGTCTAATCCTCCCCGCTTCAGCCCAGAAATATTGAGCTTCAGATGTGTTGTTAACGTTGAGTAAAAAAGTTGCTCGCAGCTGTTCTAGGAACACATTCTGAAATCGCGTATATCTTTGCTTCTACACATAGCAATGTATTGTGCTTTGCTTTACACACTATTCTACCGTCAAGAGGAGAGAATTCATCAAGTTTAATAAGCACAAACACTGTATAAGTCGAATTTCAGCATTTTTGTGTGACCGGGAAAACCACAGTCACAAGCCGAGCTGCAGTTCCATAGAAATTTCAGTTTTACCGCTGAACTAAAAATGGGTAGAAAGTACTTTTTCTCCCTTCCTGTTAATGCCACAGACTTCCCCTTTACAGTGCACACTTTGTCTAATCCTCCCCGCTTCAGCCCAGAAATATTGAGCTTCAGATGTGTTGTTAACGTTGAGTAAAAAAGTTGCTCGCAGCTGTTCTAGGAACACATTCTGAAATCGCGTATATCTTTGCTTCTACACATAGCAATGTATTGTGCTTTGCTTTACACACTATTCTACCGTCAAGAGGAGAGAATTCATCAAGTTTAATAAGCACAAACACTGTATAAGTCGAATTTCAGCATTTTTGTGTGACCGGGAAAACCACAGTCACAAGCCGAGCTGCAGTTCCATAGAAATTTCAGATTAACCGCTGAACTAAAAATGGGTAGAAAGTACTTTTTCTCCCTTCCGGTTAATGCCACAGACTTCCCCTTTACAGTGCACACTTTGTCTAATCCTCCCCGCTTCAGCCCAGAAATATTGAGCTTCAGATGTGTTGTTAACGTTGAGTAAAAAAGTTGCTCGCAGCTGTTCTAGGAACACATTCTGAAATCGCGTATACAGTATCTTTGCTTCTACACATAGCAATGTATTGTGCTTTGCTTTACACACTATTCTACCGTCAAGAGGAGAGAATTCATCAAGTTTAATAAGCACAAACACTGTATAAGTCGAATTTCAGCATTTTTGTGTGACCGGGAAAACCAGAGTCACAAGCCGAGCTGCAGTTCCATAGAAACTTGCCGTTTTACCGCTGTACCTAAAAATAGGTAGAAAGTACTTTTCTCCCTTCCTGTTAATGCCACAGACTTCGCCTTTACATGGCACACTTTATCTATGTTCCCCGCTTCAGCCCATGAAATATTGAGCTTCAAATGTGTTGTTAACGTTGTGTAAAAAAGTTGCTCACAGCTGTTCTAGGAACACATTGTGAAATCGCGTATATCTTTGCTTCTACACATAGCAATGTATTGTGCTTTGCTTTACACATTATTCTACAGTCAAGAGGAGAGAATTCATCAAATTTAATAAGCACAAACACTGTATAAGTCGAATTTCAGCATTTTTGTGTGACCGGGAAAACCACAGTCACAAGCCGAGCTGCAGTTCCATAGAAATTTCAGTTTTACCGCTGAACTAAAAATGGGTAGAAAGTACTTTTTCTCCCTTCCTGTTAATGCCACAGACTTCCCCTTTACAGTGCACACTTTGTCTAATCCTCCCCGCTTCAGCCCAGAAATATTGAGCTTCAGATGTGTTGTTAACGTTGAGTAAAAAGTTGCTCGCAGCTGTTCTAGGAACACATTCTGAAATCGCGTATATCTTTGCTTCTACACATAGCAATGTATTGTGCTTTGCTTTACACACTATTCTACCGTCAAGAGGAGAGAATTCATCAAGTTTAATAAGCACAAACACTGTATACGTCGAATTTCAGCATTTTTGTGTGACCGGGAAAACCACAGTCACAAGCCGAGCTGCAGTTCCATAGAAATTTCAGTTTTACCGCTGAACTAAAAATGGGTAGAAAGTACTTTTTCTCCCTTCCTGTTAATGCCACAGACTTCCCCTTTAAAGTGCACACTTTGTCTAATCCTCCCCGCTTCAGCCCAGAAATATTGAGCTTCAGATGAGTTGTTAACGTTGTGTAAAAAAGTTGCTCACAGCTGTTCTAGGAACACATTGTGAAATCGCGTATATCTTTGCTTCTACACATAGCAATGTATTGTGCTTTGCTTTACACATTATTCTACAGTCAAGAGGAGAGAATTCATCAACAGCTGTTCTAGAAATGCTGAAATTCGACTTATACAGTGTTTGTGCTTATTAAACTTGATGAATTCTCTCCTCTTGACTGTAGAATAATGTGTAAAGCAAAGCACAATACATTGTAAGCTTCTGAGGCTGACACACCTCTGACATCACTAACCATGGAGTCAGAGCATGTGACTAGTCCCAGCCATACACAGGGCACCCCACCAGGGTGTGAGGGAAAACCTCCATGATTACTGCTGGCATGCCCACACTTACCAGGCCTTACTGCCAGCAGGAGAGATGACTGTAGGCATTTTACATGACCGCTACATTCTCCCCCTGGCGAATCCCATCGTCCTCGCTGGGACCTAAATTTAGATACCTCTTTCCAGGAAACACTGTAACAGAAAACATAATCAACATCACACGATTCTAATACAGTACACATGAATACAGTCATCCGCCAAGCCCGCCCCGACCAGCAGCCACGGACCCGCGTGATGCACAGTACCACCTAAAAATAGTGAAACGGGTCAGGTTTCTTGACCTCTCTGCCCCCCATATCCAGGACCGTTACTGAGAAATGCCTGGGTAATCCCCTCTCCGGTCTATATGTTACTTTGTGTTTATAGATATTTCTCCCAATGGCCCATATGCGGATTAAATGTTCTATCCGTTCCTCGGCCTTCTTCCCCACTACGGCATTCCCTTTACTGACTAGATGCATTTCGATATTTTCCTTAAGCCACCTATCCCGGTTGTCCTCTATTTCGTCCATGAGAGGCTCAGGGACATACGGGTACTCCATCCCGTGGGATGACTTGTAACGAGCCATTATTGCTCGTTCAGCCCTACTGATCCTAGTCAGATCAGCCTTACCTGCCCTCCCAGGCAGCACCCATGATAGGGGTTCGTCAGGGTCCACGGGATCTGATAAGATGCTGGGACCCATAGGCTCTATCTCCAAGTGTTCTAGCTGGAACCAGCGCTCCTGCAGTTCCCTATCTCTCTGTTCTGGGGTGAATTCTCCCACAGCCCACCAATAGTCTACCACGTCCCCCCGCCGGATGAGGAACCGAGTACGGTCCATCCAAGCGGAGTACCCTTCGAATAATGGGGCCCACCAACGGGTCTCCTTAAATGGATTTGGCCCTGACTCCCTGTCGTCACCTAGTGAGAATACTCCTGAAGACCGCGCGGATCGCGGTAGAAACCACCTCGAGGACCCCGGGGCCTTTATCACTGGCTGGGGTGCAGTTGTGGCCACGCTCAACTCTCCCCCTCCCCGTGAATCGCCCTCCGTAGCGCCACTGCGCTGCCTTTCCCCAGTCCGTCTTCCCTCTCCCCCCGGTGAATTGTCCACGTACTCCAGGCTAGGCGGTAAACCCGGTGACCGTGTGATGGGGGTAGGGGTATTAGCTATGGCGGGGGTTTGGGCATAGGGGCATGGGACGGGACCCCACGGGGTTACGACCCGCTCCTGGCTGTCCGTAGACTGGTCCAAGGATGATGTCTCACCCTCCTCAGTCCTGAGATCGTCTCTCCAATTTCTGGGCCTTGTAAGTGATCGGGGACCTTCAGCCGATCGCAGAAGCGTCGCTGCTTTTTCTTCATGGGTTCCGCCGTCGCCACCGGAAGTGACGTCCTCCCCGGAACCGGAAGCGTCGCCATCTTGCGTGGGACCCCCATGCGGGATCTCTTCCTCTATGACAACATCTGGTTGCTCCGCCGTCACCACCGGAAGTGATGCCGTCCCTCCACGTGCGCTTTGGGCCTGGCGCGGCCCTCCCAGCGCTTCGCCGTCTGTTGTAACCAGGTAAGCTATAGGGCTGTTTGGCTTACCCGTCCGCAGGGGTGTAGGCGTCTCTCTCCCATCTCCGCCTGGTCCTGGGATGGCGGGACTCCGTCGGTCGGATCGCCGATCTGCGGGGGACGTCCTGCCACTCACCCCACGGGGTGTCGTCCTTCGAGTCTGCCTTTTCAGCTCCGCTTTTACCACCGCCAGCTCACGGAGGTCCTCGTCTGAGTAATCCCCTTTTCCTGACTTAGGGGTCTCCGGGCGGGGTGACAGTCTCTTTTCCCCGAACGCGGGGGTTGATTCAGCCGCCTCAATCGCCACTGACCCAGCCGACTTGACCGGCTCCAGTCCCTTGTCTCCGGGACTCGCGCGGTTGATCCATAGCGCGCCCGGGGACTCGGCGGAGCACCTTGTCATGTCCACCGGGGGTCAGCAGGCTGTATAGGAATAAATGTGGGCATAGGCCATAGGTACAGAGTCCCGCAATGAGGGCAACGTGCCGCCGTATTGACCGTGCCTCCGGGCAGCCCGCATTGTAGGCAGAGCCCGACCACCGTCTCGGTATTGGCCACCCTCACCACTAGCACCCCGCCAGGCACTGAGTAGGGCTGTGTAGAGACCATTGTGCCCACAGTGGAGGAGCAGGCCATTCTCTTTACAGGAGCCACTCTCTGTAAAGGTCTTTCCAGCTTAGTGGTTCCTCGCAACTGGCTGGTGGAAGTTGCTGGATCCGCCACTTCCTGCTTCGGCTCCTCCTTTCGCTGACATAGCTGGAACCCGCCCCCAGGGGTTGCAATAATGGGCGGTCCCACAGGGGAATATCATGCCCCTTAATTAAGGCCGCGCCTTTCTCAGTCCTGGTGGGCGCGGTCTGCGTTTTCGTGCCAGTTTCCTCCTCAGAGCTGTAGTCTTTTCCCGCGGCTAGTTCCCGCCTTCTCCTTGCAGCAGCTTTGCGTGCAAAGTATCCTTCTTTTTGGTAATTCACTCCCGCGGCCGGAACTACTTTTTGTAGTGGCGCCGTCTGGATATCAGTCCCTGGGCCCAGTGGGTGCATCCCCACAGGCCATAGTTGAAAATCACTCCCCCTGGTAGAAATCAGGGGAGGGTCCCATAGACTTAGCGGTTGACTCAGCACAGGGGCTGAATTAGTTACTGTCCATTCCGGCGCAGCTATAGCTTTCGCGCCATGCCCCCCATTAGGGCGGGGCTCTGCTGTTCGCGCCATTCCCGGCCAGCTCTTTGCAAGTCCTGCGTCAGCCATTTTCTCTGCGACTGGCCCATGCGGTTTCCCTAGCAAGCGGGAACCGCCATTTTGGTTGACTTTTAAGCCCAAAAAGTCCATTTGTTTGCTCTCCTCACGGGGTTCTCCCCCAATTATTACAATGTCCTCACACTCTTCAAGGGTGGCCCCTCGCTGTCCCAGACAGGATAAAAACGGGGCAGCCACGGCCTTCGCTCCGCTCCAGAGCAGATTCGTTAATGACAATTCGGTGACAGTCTGCTCTTCAGTGGGTTGCACGCCACGGGTGCCCTCCCCATCAGCCTCTGTCCGCCATTTCATGTTCTCCGCACCACGCGGATCCTCCACTCTCTCGTAACAGTTATCGTACATGGGGCTCCACTCTGCGGGGCAGCCACCACACCGGTACAATAAAGATTAGCTTCAGATGCACCACCACATGTGTACCTTATCTAGGTGTGACCCAGTGTTGCACTACCTCAGGCTAGGCTCACTCTCTCAGTGTCTGCTGTAACTCCTTCCTCCCAGTCTGTGCTCCCTACGGTGAGTGTCTGGAATGGGCTAGGTACTCTGGCTCTGCCATGCAGTACTTGGGGCATCTACCTGTCTTGGTCAGCCTAGCGCAGACCCTCTCCAGGATTCCTGACCATGTTAACAGGCTATCCCTTCAGGCATCCTACCAACTAGCACTGCCTCAAGGTGACTCGGTCAGCTATAGCCCGGCTCCAGACCCCTCACTCCCTTCAGGCCCCTAGGTTGTCCCTGCGAACTGACAATATCCCGTCAGCCCCCTGACTACCCCTAGGTCCGTCCCTACGCAGCACAAAGTGGCAGCAGACACTCTCCCTGTTTCCCAGTGTGCCTAGCTAGAGCCTGTCCTGATGACAGATCTGATCTCAGCAGCGCCTCCAAATGTAACGGTATTTCTGGCCCGGCCTGACCCACCCAATCTCACATTGGCCCCTGTGGTCTAACCGGTCCCCATTACAGTGTGGTAGTGTCTGGTGGTGCACCTGTTGGCTACAGGACTCCTGAGTCTCCCGCATGATGGTGTGTGGGGAGAACCCGTCCCGACAGGCAGCTGAGGTAGTGTGCTGAGTCTCACCTAGTTCCAGTGCAGCGCCTCCACCTCACCAGGGTCCCTGCGTCCGCATGGGGATGATCCTGACGAGGAACTCCTCGGTGGTGCAACCTCCTGTATAATCATTGTACTCTCACACACAGGGGTTTCTCTGATCAGCTCCATCTTTATTGTCACGGTGGGCATAGCTGCCCTCCACAATGAGGTATATTCAGCCGATCATCTCGCCCGTGCTCCCCTTTGATAGGTATGTCACCTAGATCAGGGATTCACTATTCCCGCAGGAATCACTGTCCTGTGCCAGGTCCCTGGACACAGTCTCCCATGGAGTTACTACAACATAACTGACAGAACTTGAACTCCTTCCTCAGCTCAGACTCATGCAGAACTGGGACTTGAACTAGAACTAACTTTAGAACACAGTGCTGTGCCTTATGTAAGCTTCTGAGGCTGACACACCTCTGACATCACTAACCATGGAGTCAGAGCATGTGACTAGTCCCAGCCATACACAGGGCACCCCACCAGGGTGTGAGGGAAAACCTCCATGATTACTGCTGGCATGCCCACACTTACCAGGCCTTACTGCCAGCAGGAGAGATGACTGTAGGCATTTTACATGACCGCTACATATATATATACCCTTATACACCATTTTAATAAAAAATATCACAAAATTCTTCTAAGTCCCTCGGGAAGAGTGAAAGACGCGCACGTTCATTTTCAGAGCTCCTAGACCTTCCTATTAGAAGTTAGCCAAAAAGTAGCTTCGAAAAACGCTTAGGTTAAGTTTCAGAGTTGCTTCTAATGTACCAAAGCTGGACTTAGACATAATTTCACTCTCACAACATTATGGCTGGTTGGAGACAGTCCGAACCACAAGTACCGGGTCCATGGTTCTGGCCGTATACTGGGGGGACGGGGACGACTCCCATTAACCCCTGACTATACCGGGGATACGCTTATCACAATGCCTTTCTGGTCTGTGCTGAAGGAGGGAATTCTGGCAGCCAAGTGGCTTGACCTTTATTAGTGAGCCTGGTTACCCCCTCTCGGAACCACAGACTTAGAAATCGCCAGCTCATATACAGTGCATAAAATATATTTATATATACCCTTATACACCATTTTTATAAAAAATATCACAAAATTCTTCTAAGTCCCTCGGGAAGAGTGAAAGACGCGCACGTTCATTTTCAGAGCTCCTAGACCTTCCTATAAGAAGTTAGCCAAAAAGTAGCTTCGAAAAACGCTTAGGTTAAGTTTCAGAGTTGCTTCTAATGTACCAAAGCTGGACTTAGACATAATTTCACTCTCACAACATTATGGCTGGTTGGAGACAGTCCGAACCACAAGTACCGGGTCCATGGTTCTGGCCGTATACTGGGGGGACGGGGACGACTCCCAGTAACCCCTGACTATACCGGGGATACGCTTATCACAATGCCTTTCTGGTCTGTGCTGAAGCAGGGCATTCTGGCAGGCAAGTGGCTTGACCTTTATTAGTGAGCCTGGTTACCCCCTCTCGGAACCACAGACTTAGAAATCGCCAGCTCATATACAGTGCATAAAATATATTTATATATATACCCTTATACACCATTTTTATAAAAAATATCACAAAATTCTTCTAAGTCCCTCGGGAAGAGTGAAAGACGCGCACGTTCATTTTCAGAGCTCCTAGACCTTCCTATAAGAAGTTAGCCAAAACGTAGCTTCGAAAAACGCTTAGGTTAAGTTTCAGAGTTGCTTCTAATGTACCAAAGCTGGACTTAGACATAATTTCACTCTCACAACATTATGGCTGGTTGGAGACAGTCCGAACCACAAGTACCGGGTCCATGGTTCTAGCCGTATACTGGGGGGACGGGGACGACTCCCATTAACCCCTAACTATACCGGGGATACGCTTATCACAATGCCTTTCTGGTCTGTGCTGAAGCAGGGCATTCTGGCAGGCAAGTGGCTTGACCTTTATTAGTGAGCCTGGTTACCCCCTCTTGGAACCACAGACTTAGAAATCGCCAGCTCATATACAGTGCATAAAATATATTTATATATAAACCCTTATAACGCCATTTTAATAAAAAATATCACAAAATTCTTCTAAGTCCCTCGGGAAGAGTGAAAGACGAGCACGTTCATTTTCAGAGCTCCTAGACCTTCCTATAAGAAGTTAGCCAAAAAGTAGCTTCGAAAAACGCTTAGGTTAAGTCTCAGAGTTGCTTCTAATGTACCAAAGCTGGACTTAGACATAATTTCACTCTCACAACATTATGGCTGGTTGGAGACAGTCCGAACCACAAGTACCGGGTCCATGGTTCTGGCCGTATACTGGGGGGACCGGGACGACTCCCATTAACCCCTGACTATACCGGGGATACGCTTATCACAATGCCTTTCTGGTCTGTGCTGAAGGAGGGCATTCTGGCAGGCAAGTGGCTTGACCTTTATTAGTGAGCCTGGTTACCCCCTCTCGGAACCACAGACTTAGAAATCGCCAGCTCATATACAGTGCATAAAATATATTTATATATATACCCTTATACACCATTTTTATAAAAAATATCACATAATTCTTCTAAGTCCCTCGGGAAGAGTGAAAGACGCGCACGTTCATTTTCAGAGCTCCTAGACCTTCCTATAAGAAGTTAGCCAAAACGTAGCTTCGAAAAACGCTTACGTTAAGTTTCAGAGTTGCTTCTAATGTACCAAAGCTGGACTTAGACATAATTTCACTCTCACAACATTATGGCTGGTTGGAGACAGTCCGAACCACAAGTACCGGGTCCATGGTTCTAGCCGTATACTGGGGGGACGGGGACGACTCCCATTAACCCCTAACTATACCGGGGATACGCTTATCACAATGCCTTTCTGGTCTGTGCTGAAGCAGGGCATTCTGGCAGGCAAGTGGCTTGACCTTTATTAGTGAGCCTGGTTACCCCCTCTTGGAACCACAGACTTAGAAATCGCCAGCTCATATACAGTGCATAAAATATATTTATATATAAACCCTTATACACCATTTTAATAAAAAATATCACAAAATTCTTCTAAGTCCCTCGGGAAGAGTGAAAGACGCGCACGTTCATTTTCAGAGCTCCTAGACCTTCCTATAAGAAGTTAGCCAAAAAGTAGCTTCGAAAAACGCTTAGGTTAAGTTTCAGAGTTGCTTCTAATGTACCAAAGCTGGACTTAGACATAATTTCACTCTCACAACATTATGGCTGGTTGGAGACAGTCCGAACCACAAGTACCGGGTCCATGGTTCTGGCCGTATACTGGGGGGACGGGGACGACTCCCATTAACCCCTGACTATACCGGGGATACGCTTATCACAATGCCTTTCTGGTCTCTGCTGAAGCAGGGCATTCTGGCAGGCAAGTGGCTTGACCTTTATTAGTGAGCCTGGTTACCCCCTCTCGGAACCACAGACTTAGAAATCGCCAGCTCATATACAGTGCATAAAATATATTTATATATAAACCCTTATACACCATTTTAATAAAAAATATCACAAAATTCTTCTAAGTCCCTCGGGAAGAGTGAAAGACGAGCACGTTCATTTTCAGAGCTCCTAGACCTTCCTATAAGAAGTTAGCCAAAAAGTAGCTTCGAAAAACGCTTAGGTTAAGTTTCAGAGTTGCTTCTAATGTACCAAAGCTGGACTTAGACATAATTTCACTCTCACAACATTATGGCTGGTTGGAGACAGTCCGAACCACAAGTACCGGGTCCATGGTTCTGGCCGTATACTGGGGGGACGGGGACGACTCCCATTAACCCCTGACTATACCGGGGATACGCTTATCACAATGCCTTTCTGGTCTCTGCTGAAGCAGGGCATTCTGGCAGGCAAGTGGCTTGACCTTTATTAGTGAGCCTGGTTACCCCCTCTCGGAACCACAGACTTAGAAATCGCCAGCTCATATACAGTGCATAAAATATATTTATATATAAACCCTTATACACCATTTTAATAAAAAATATCACAAAATTCTTCTAAGTCCCTCGGGAAGAGTGAAAGACGCGCACGTTCATTTTCAGAGCTCCTAGACCTTCCTATAAGAAGTTAGCCAAAAAGTAGCTTCGAAAAACGCTTAGGTTAAGTTTCAGAGTTGCTTCTAATGTACCAAAGCTGGACTTAGACATAATTTCACTCTCACAACATTATGGCTGGTTGGAGACAGTCCGAACCACAAGTACCGGGTCCATGGTTCTGGCCGTATACTGGGGGGACGGGGACGACTCCCATTAACCCCTGACTATACCGGGGATACGCTTATCACAATGCCTTTCTGGTCTGTGCTGAAGCAGGGCATTCTGGCAGGCAAGTGGCTTGACTTTTATTAGTGAGCCTGGTTACCCCCTCTCGGAACCACAGACTTAGAAATCGCCAGCTCATATACAGTGCATAAAATATATTTATATATAAACCCTTATACACCATTTTAATAAAAAATATCACAAAATTCTTCTAAGTCCCTCGGGAAGAGTGAAAGACGAGCACGTTCATTTTCAGAGCTCTTAGACCTTCCTATAAGAAGTTAGCCAAAAAGTAGCTTCGAAAAACGCTTAGGTTAAGTTTCAGAGTTGCTTCTAATGTACCAAAGCTGGACTTTGACATAATTTCACTCTCACAACATTATGGCTGGTTGGAGACAGTCCGAACCACAAGTACCGGGTCCATGGTTCTGGCCGTATACTGGGGGGACGGGGACGACTCCCATTAACCCCTGACTATACCGGGGATACGCTTATCACAATGCCTTTCTGGTCTGTGCTGAAGCAGGGCATTCTGGCAGGCAAGTGGCTTGACCTTTATTAGTGAGCCTGGTTACCCCCTCTCGGAACCACAGACTTAGAAATCGCCAGCTCATATACAGTGCATAAAATATATTTATATATAAACCCTTATACACCATTTTAATAAAAAATATCACAAAATTCTTCTAAGTCCCTCGGGAAGAGTGAAAGACGCGCACGTTCATTTTCAGAGCTCCTAGACCTTCCTATAAGAAGTTAGCCAAAAAGTAGCTTCGAAAAACGCTTAGGTTAAGTTTCAGAGTTGCTTCTAATGTACCAAAGCTGGATTTAGACATAATTTCACTCTCACAACATTATGGCTGGTTGGAGACAGTCCGAACCACAAGTACCGGGTCCATGGTTCTGGCCGTATACTGGGGGGACGGGGACGACTCCCATTAACCCCTGACTATACCGGGGATACGCTTATCACAATGCCTTTCTGGTCTCTGCTGAAGCAGGGCATTCTGGCAGGCAAGTGGCTTGACCTTTATTAGTGAGCCTGGTTACCCCCTCTCGGAACCACAGACTTAGAAATCGCCAGCTCATATACAGTGCATAAAATATATTTATATATATACCCGTATACACCATTTTTATAAAAAATATCACATAATTCTTCTAAGTACCTCGGGAAGAGTGAAAGACGCGCACGTTCATTTTCAGAGCTCCTAGACCTTCCTATAAGAAGTTAGCCAAAACGTAGCTTCGAAAAACGCTTAGGTTAAGTTTCAGAGTTGCTTCTAATGTACCAAAGCTGGACTTAGACATAATTTCACTCTCACAACATTATGGCTGGTTGGAGACAGTCCGAACCACAAGTACCGGGTCCATGGTTCTAGCCGTATACTGGGGGGACGGGGACGACTCCCATTAACCCCTAACTATACCGGGGATACGCTTATCACAATGCCTTTCTGGTCTGTGCTGAAGCAGGGCATTCTGGCAGGCAAGTGGCTTGACCTTTATTAGTGAGCCTGGTTACCCCCTCTTGGAACCACAGACTTAGAAATCGCCAGCTCATATACAGTGCATAAAATATATTTATATATAAACCCTTATACACCATTTTAATAAAAAATATCACAAAATTCTTCTAAGTCCCTCGGGAAGAGTGAAAGACGCGCACGTTCATTTTCAGAGCTCCTAGACCTTCCTATAAGAAGTTAGCCAAAAAGTAGCTTCGAAAAACGCTTAGGTTAAGTTTCAGAGTTGCTTCTAATGTACCAAAGCTGGACTTAGACATAATTTCACTCTCACAACATTATGGCTGGTTGGAGACAGTCCGAACCACAAGTACCGGGTCCATGGTTCTGGCCGTATACTGGGGGGACGGGGACGACTCCCATTAACCCCTGACTATACCGGGGATACGCTTATCACAATGCCTTTCTGGTCTGTGCTGAAGCAGGGCATTCTGGCAGGCAAGTGGCTTGACCTTTATTAGTGAGCCTGGTTACCCCCTCTCGGAACTACAGACTTAGAAATCGCCAGCTCATATACAGTGCATAAAATATATTTATATATAAACCCTTATACACCATTTTAATAAAAAATATCACAAAATTCTTCTAAGTCCCTCGGGAAGAGTGAAAGACGCGCACGTTCATTTTCAGAGCTCCTAGACCTTCCTATAAGAAGTTAGCCAAAAAGTAGCTTCGAAAAACGCTTAGGTTAAGTTTCAGAGTTGCTTCTAATGTACCAAAGCTGGACTTAGACATAATTTCACTCTCACAACATTATGGCTGGTTGGAGACAGTCCGAACCACAAGTACCGGGTCCATGGTTCTGGCCGTATACTGGGGGGACGGGGACGACTCCCATTAACCCCTGACTATACCGGGGATACGCTTATCACAATGCCTTTCTGGTCTGTGCTGAAGCAGGGCATTCTGGCAGGCAAGTGGCTTGACTTTTATTAGTGAGCCTGGTTACCCCCTCTCGGAACCACAGACTTAGAAATCGCCAGCTCATATACAGTGCATAAAATATATTTATATATAAACCCTTATACACCATTTTAATAAAAAATATCACAAAATTCTTCTAAGTCCCTCGGGAAGAGTGAAAGACGAGCACGTTCATTTTCAGAGCTCTTAGACCTTCCTATAAGAAGTTAGCCAAAAAGTAGCTTCGAAAAACGCTTAGGTTAAGTTTCAGAGTTGCTTCTAATGTACCAAAGCTGGACTTTGACATAATTTCACTCTCACAACATTATGGCTGGTTGGAGACAGTCCGAACCACAAGTACCGGGTCCATGGTTCTGGCCGTATACTGGGGGGACGGGGACGACTCCCATTAACCCCTGACTATACCGGGGATACGCTTATCACAATGCCTTTCTGGTCTGTGCTGAAGCAGGGCATTCTGGCAGGCAAGTGGCTTGACCTTTATTAGTGAGCCTGGTTACCCCCTCTCGGAACCACAGACTTAGAAATCGCCAGCTCATATACAGTGCATAAAATATATTTATATATAAACCCTTATACACCATTTTAATAAAAAATATCACAAAATTCTTCTAAGTCCCTCGGGAAGAGTGAAAGACGCGCACGTTCATTTTCAGAGCTCCTAGACCTTCCTATAAGAAGTTAGCCAAAAAGTAGCTTCGAAAAACGCTTAGGTTAAGTTTCAGAGTTGCTTCTAATGTACCAAAGCTGGATTTAGACATAATTTCACTCTCACAACATTATGGCTGGTTGGAGACAGTCCGAACCACAAGTACCGGGTCCATGGTTCTGGCCGTATACTGGGGGGACGGGGATGACTCCCATTAACCCCTGACTATACCGGGGATACGCTTATCACAATGCCTTTCTGGTCTCTGCTGAAGCAGGGCATTCTGGCAGGCAAGTGGCTTGACCTTTATTAGTGAGCCTGGTTACCCCCTCTCGGAACCACAGACTTAGAAATCGCCAGCTCATATACAGTGCATAAAATATATTTATATATATACCCTTATACACCATTTTTATAAAAAATATCACATAATTCTTCTAAGTACCTCGGGAAGAGTGAAAGACGCGCACGTTCATTTTCAGAGCTCCTAGACCTTCCTATAAGAAGTTAGCCAAAACGTAGCTTCGAAAAACGCTTAGGTTAAGTTTCAGAGTTGCTTCTAATGTACCAAAGCTGGACTTAGACATAATTTCACTCTCACAACATTATGGCTGGTTGGAGACAGTCCGAACCACAAGTACCGGGTCCATGGTTCTAGCCGTATACTGGGGGGACGGGGACGACTCCCATTAACCCCTAACTATACCGGGGATACGCTTATCACAATGCCTTTCTGGTCTGTGCTGAAGCAGGGCATTCTGGCAGGCAAGTGGCTTGACCTTTATTAGTGAGCCTGGTTACCCCCTCTTGGAACCACAGACTTAGAAATCGCCAGCTCATATACAGTGCATAAAATATATTTATATATAAACCCTTATACACCATTTTAATAAAAAATATCACAAAATTCTTCTAAGTCCCTCGGGAAGAGTGAAAGACGCGCACGTTCATTTTCAGAGCTCCTAGACCTTCCTATAAGAAGTTAGCCAAAAAGTAGCTTCGAAAAACGCTTAGGTTAAGTTTCAGAGTTGCTTCTAATGTACCAAAGCTGGACTTAGACATAATTTCACTCTCACAACATTATGGCTGGTTGGAGACAGTCCGAACCACAAGTACCGGGTCCATGGTTCTGGCCGTATACTGGGGGGACGGGGACGACTCCCATTAACCCCTGACTATACCGGGGATACGCTTATCACAATGCCTTTCTGGTCTCTGCTGAAGCAGGGCATTCTGGCAGGCAAGTGGCTTGACCTTTATTAGTGAGCCTGGTTACCCCCTCTCGGAACCACAGACTTAGAAATCGCCAGCTCATATACAGTGCATAAAATATATTTATATATAAACCCTTATACACCATTTTAATAAAAAATATCACAAAATTCTTCTAAGTCTCTCGGGAAGAGTGAAAGACGAGCACGTTCATTTTCAGAGCTCCTAGACCTTCCTATAAGAAGTTAGCCAAAAAGTAGCTTCGAAAAACGCTTAGGTTAAGTCTCAGAGTTGCTTCTAATGTACCAAAGCTGGACTTAGACATAATTTCACTCTCACAACATTATGGCTGGTTGGAGACAGTCCGAACCACAAGTACCGGGTCCATGGTTCTGGCCGTATACTGGGGGGACGGGGACGACTCCCATTAACCCCTGACTATACCGGGGATACGCTTATCACAATGCCTTTCTGGTCTGTGCTGAAGGAGGGAATTCTGGCAGCCAAGTGGCTTGACCTTTATTAGTGAGCCTGGTTACCCCCTCTCGGAACCACAGACTTACAAATCGCCAGCTCATATACAGTGCATAAAATATATTTATATATATACCCTTATACACCATTTTTATAAAAAATATCACAAAATTCTTCTAAGTCCCTCGGGAAGAGTGAAAGACGCGCACGTTCATTTTCAGAGCTCCTAGACCTTCCTATAAGAAGTTAGCCAAAAAGTAGCTTCGAAAAACGCTTAGGTTAAGTTTCAGAGTTGCTTCTAATGTACCAAAGCTGGACTTAGACATAATTTCACTCTCACAACATTATGGCTGGTTGGAGACAGTCCGAACCACAAGTACCGGGTCCATGGTTCTGGCCGTATACTGGGGGGACGGGGACGACTCCCATTAACCCCTGACTATACCGGGGATACGCTTATCACAATGCCTTTCTGGTCTGTGCTGAAGCAGGGCATTCTGGCAGGCAAGTGGCTTGACCTTTATTAGTGAGCCTGGTTACCCCCTCTCGGAACCACAGACTTAGAAATCGCCAGCTCATATACAGTGCATAAAATATATTTATATATAAACCCTTATACACCATTTTAATAAAAAATATCACAAAATTCTTTTAAGTCCCTCGGGAAGAGTGAAAGACGCGCACGTTCATTTTCAGAGCTCCTAGACCTTCCTATAAGAAGTTAGCCAAAAAGTAGCTTCGAAAAACGCTTAGGTTAAGTTTCAGAGTTGCTTCTAATGTACCAAAGCTGGACTTAGACATAATTTCACTCTCACAACATTATGGCTGGTTGGAGACAGTCCGAACCACAAGTACCGGGTCCATGGTTCTGGCCGTATACTGGGGGGACGGGGACGACTCCCATTAACCCCTGACTATACCGGGGATACGCTTATCACAATGCCTTTCTGGTCTCTGCTGAAGCAGGGCATTCTGGCAGGCAAGTGGCTTGACCTTTATTAGTGAGCCTGGTTACCCCCTCTCGGAACCACAGACTTAGAAATCGCCAGCTCATATACAGTGCATAAAATATATTTATATATATACCCGTATACACCATTTTTATAAAAAATATCACATAATTCTTCTAAGTACCTCGGGAAGAGTGAAAGACGCGCACGTTCATTTTCAGAGCTCCTAGACCTTCCTATAAGAAGTTAGCCAAAACGTAGCTTCGAAAAACGCTTAGGTTAAGTTTCAGAGTTGCTTCTAATGTACCAAAGCTGGACTTAGACATAATTTCACTCTCACAACATTATGGCTGGTTGGAGACAGTCCGAACCACAAGTACCGGGTCCATGGTTCTAGCCGTATACTGGGGGGACGGGGACGACTCCCATTAACCCCTAACTATACCGGGGATACGCTTATCACAATGCCTTTCTGGTCTGTGCTGAAGCAGGGCATTCTGGCAGGCAAGTGGCTTGACCTTTATTAGTGAGCCTGGTTACCCCCTCTTGGAACCACAGACTTAGAAATCGCCAGCTCATATACAGTGCATAAAATATATTTATATATAAACCCTTATACACCATTTTAATAAAAAATATCACAAAATTCTTCTAAGTCCCTCGGGAAGAGTGAAAGACGCGCACGTTCATTTTCAGAGCTCCTAGACCTTCCTATAAGAAGTTAGCCAAAAAGTAGCTTCGAAAAACGCTTAGGTTAAGTTTCAGAGTTGCTTCTAATGTACCAAAGCTGGACTTAGACATAATTTCACTCTCACAACATTATGGCTGGTTGGAGACAGTCCGAACCACAAGTACCGGGTCCATGGTTCTGGCCGTATACTGGGGGGACGGGGACGACTCCCATTAACCCCTGACTATACCGGGGATACGCTTATCACAATGCCTTTCTGGTCTGTGCTGAAGCAGGGCATTCTGGCAGGCAAGTGGCTTGACCTTTATTAGTGAGCCTGGTTACCCCCTCTCGGAACTACAGACTTAGAAATCGCCAGCTCATATACAGTGCATAAAATATATTTATATATAAACCCTTATACACCATTTTAATAAAAAATATCACAAAATTCTTCTAAGTCCCTCGGGAAGAGTGAAAGACGCGCACGTTCATTTTCAGAGCTCCTAGACCTTCCTATAAGAAGTTAGCCAAAAAGTAGCTTCGAAAAACGCTTAGGTTAAGTTTCAGAGTTGCTTCTAATGTACCAAAGCTGGACTTAGACATAATTTCACTCTCACAACATTATGGCTGGTTGGAGACAGTCCGAACCACAAGTACCGGGTCCATGGTTCTGGCCGTATACTGGGGGGACGGGGACGACTCCCATTAACCCCTGACTATACCGGGGATACGCTTATCACAATGCCTTTCTGGTCTGTGCTGAAGCAGGGCATTCTGGCAGGCAAGTGGCTTGACTTTTATTAGTGAGCCTGGTTACCCCCTCTCGGAACCACAGACTTAGAAATCGCCAGCTCATATACAGTGCATAAAATATATTTATATATAAACCCTTATACACCATTTTAATAAAAAATATCACAAAATTCTTCTAAGTCCCTCGGGAAGAGTGAAAGACGAGCACGTTCATTTTCAGAGCTCTTAGACCTTCCTATAAGAAGTTAGCCAAAAAGTAGCTTCGAAAAACGCTTAGGTTAAGTTTCAGAGTTGCTTCTAATGTACCAAAGCTGGACTTTGACATAATTTCACTCTCACAACATTATGGCTGGTTGGAGACAGTCCGAACCACAAGTACCGGGTCCATGGTTCTGGCCGTATACTGGGGGGACGGGGACGACTCCCATTAACCCCTGACTATACCGGGGATACGCTTATCACAATGCCTTTCTGGTCTGTGCTGAAGCAGGGCATTCTGGCAGGCAAGTGGCTTGACCTTTATTAGTGAGCCTGGTTACCCCCTCTCGGAACCACAGACTTAGAAATCGCCAGCTCATATACAGTGCATAAAATATATTTATATATAAACCCTTATACACCATTTTAATAAAAAATATCACAAAATTCTTCTAAGTCCCTCGGGAAGAGTGAAAGACGCGCACGTTCATTTTCAGAGCTCCTAGACCTTCCTATAAGAAGTTAGCCAAAAAGTAGCTTCGAAAAACGCTTAGGTTAAGTTTCAGAGTTGCTTCTAATGTACCAAAGCTGGATTTAGACATAATTTCACTCTCACAACATTATGGCTGGTTGGAGACAGTCCGAACCACAAGTACCGGGTCCATGGTTCTGGCCGTATACTGGGGGGACGGGGATGACTCCCATTAACCCCTGACTATACCGGGGATACGCTTATCACAATGCCTTTCTGGTCTCTGCTGAAGCAGGGCATTCTGGCAGGCAAGTGGCTTGACCTTTATTAGTGAGCCTGGTTACCCCCTCTCGGAACCACAGACTTAGAAATCGCCAGCTCATATACAGTGCATAAAATATATTTATATATATACCCTTATACACCATTTTTATAAAAAATATCACATAATTCTTCTAAGTACCTCGGGAAGAGTGAAAGACGCGCACGTTCATTTTCAGAGCTCCTAGACCTTCCTATAAGAAGTTAGCCAAAACGTAGCTTCGAAAAACGCTTAGGTTAAGTTTCAGAGTTGCTTCTAATGTACCAAAGCTGGACTTAGACATAATTTCACTCTCACAACATTATGGCTGGTTGGAGACAGTCCGAACCACAAGTACCGGGTCCATGGTTCTAGCCGTATACTGGGGGGACGGGGACGACTCCCATTAACCCCTAACTATACCGGGGATACGCTTATCACAATGCCTTTCTGGTCTGTGCTGAAGCAGGGCATTCTGGCAGGCAAGTGGCTTGACCTTTATTAGTGAGCCTGGTTACCCCCTCTTGGAACCACAGACTTAGAAATCGCCAGCTCATATACAGTGCATAAAATATATTTATATATAAACCCTTATACACCATTTTAATAAAAAATATCACAAAATTCTTCTAAGTCCCTCGGGAAGAGTGAAAGACGCGCACGTTCATTTTCAGAGCTCCTAGACCTTCCTATAAGAAGTTAGCCAAAAAGTAGCTTCGAAAAACGCTTAGGTTAAGTTTCAGAGTTGCTTCTAATGTACCAAAGCTGGACTTAGACATAATTTCACTCTCACAACATTATGGCTGGTTGGAGACAGTCCGAACCACAAGTACCGGGTCCATGGTTCTGGCCGTATACTGGGGGGACGGGGACGACTCCCATTAACCCCTGACTATACCGGGGATACGCTTATCACAATGCCTTTCTGGTCTCTGCTGAAGCAGGGCATTCTGGCAGGCAAGTGGCTTGACCTTTATTAGTGAGCCTGGTTACCCCCTCTCGGAACCACAGACTTAGAAATCGCCAGCTCATATACAGTGCATAAAATATATTTATATATAAACCCTTATACACCATTTTAATAAAAAATATCACAAAATTCTTCTAAGTCTCTCGGGAAGAGTGAAAGACGAGCACGTTCATTTTCAGAGCTCCTAGACCTTCCTATAAGAAGTTAGCCAAAAAGTAGCTTCGAAAAACGCTTAGGTTAAGTCTCAGAGTTGCTTCTAATGTACCAAAGCTGGACTTAGACATAATTTCACTCTCACAACATTATGGCTGGTTGGAGACAGTCCGAACCACAAGTACCGGGTCCATGGTTCTGGCCGTATACTGGGGGGACGGGGACGACTCCCATTAACCCCTGACTATACCGGGGATACGCTTATCACAATGCCTTTCTGGTCTGTGCTGAAGGAGGGAATTCTGGCAGCCAAGTGGCTTGACCTTTATTAGTGAGCCTGGTTACCCCCTCTCGGAACCACAGACTTACAAATCGCCAGCTCATATACAGTGCATAAAATATATTTATATATATACCCTTATACACCATTTTTATAAAAAATATCACAAAATTCTTCTAAGTCCCTCGGGAAGAGTGAAAGACGCGCACGTTCATTTTCAGAGCTCCTAGACCTTCCTATAAGAAGTTAGCCAAAAAGTAGCTTCGAAAAACGCTTAGGTTAAGTTTCAGAGTTGCTTCTAATGTACCAAAGCTGGACTTAGACATAATTTCACTCTCACAACATTATGGCTGGTTGGAGACAGTCCGAACCACAAGTACCGGGTCCATGGTTCTGGCCGTATACTGGGGGGACGGGGACGACTCCCATTAACCCCTGACTATACCGGGGATACGCTTATCACAATGCCTTTCTGGTCTGTGCTGAAGCAGGGCATTCTGGCAGGCAAGTGGCTTGACCTTTATTAGTGAGCCTGGTTACCCCCTCTCGGAACCACAGACTTAGAAATCGCCAGCTCATATACAGTGCATAAAATATATTTATATATAAACCCTTATACACCATTTTAATAAAAAATATCACAAAATTCTTTTAAGTCCCTCGGGAAGAGTGAAAGACGCGCACGTTCATTTTCAGAGCTCCTAGACCTTCCTATAAGAAGTTAGCCAAAAAGTAGCTTCGAAAAACGCTTAGGTTAAGTTTCAGAGTTGCTTCTAATGTACCAAAGCTGGACTTAGACATAATTTCACTCTCACAACATTATGGCTGGTTGGAGACAGTCCGAACCACAAGTACCGGGTCCATGGTTCTGGCCGTATACTGGGGGGACGGGGACGACTCCCATTAACCCCTGACTATACCGGGGATACGCTTATCACAATGCCTTTCTGGTCTGTGCTGAAGCAGGGCATTCTGGCAGGCAAGTGGCTTGACTTTTATTAGTGAGCCTGGTTACCCCCTCTCGGAACCACAGACTTAGAAATCGCCAGCTCATATACAGTGCATAAAATATATTTATATATAAACCCTTATACACCATTTTAATAAAAAATATCACAAAATTCTTCTAAGTCCCTCGGGAAGAGTGAAAGACGAGCACGTTCATTTTCAGAGCTCCTAGACCTTCCTATAAGAAGTTAGCCAAAAAGTAGCTTCGAAAAACGCTTAGGTCAAGTCTCAGAGTTGCTTCTAATGTACCAAAGCTGGACTTAGACATAATTTCACTCTCACAACATTATGGCTGGTTGGAGACAGTCCGAACCACAAGTACCGGGTCCATGGTTCTGGCCGTATACTGGGGGGACGGGGACGACTCCCATTAACCCCTGACTATACCGGGGATTCGCTTATCACAATGCCTTTCTGGTCTGTGCTGAAGGAGGGAATTCTGGCAGCCAAGTGGCTTGACCTTTATTAGTGAGCCTGGTTACCCCCTCTCGGAACCACAGACTTACAAATCGCCAGCTCATATACAGTGCATAAAATATATTTATATATAAACCCTTATACACCATTTTAATAAAAAATATCACAAAATTCTTCTAAGTCCCTCGGGAAGAGTGAAAGACGAGCACGTTCATTTTCAGAGCTCCTAGACCTTCCTATAAGAAGTTAGCCAAAAAGTAGCTTCGAAAAACGCTTAGGTCAAGTCTCAGAGTTGCTTCTAATGTACCAAAGCTGGACTTAGACATAATTTCACTCTCACAACATTATGGCTGGTTGGAGACAGTCCGAACCACAAGTACCGGGTCCATGGTTCTGGCCGTATACTGGGGGGACGGGGACGACTCCCATTAACCCCTGACTATACCGGGGATACGCTTATCACAATGCCTTTCTGGTCTGTGCTGAAGCAGGGCATTCTGGCAGGCAAGTGGCTTGACCTTTATTAGTGAGCCTGGTTACCCCCTCTCGGAACCACAGACTTAGAAATCGCCAGCTCATATACAGTGCATAAAATATATTTATATATAAACCCTTATACACCATTTTAATAAAAAATATCACAAAATTCTTCTAAGTCCCTCGGGAAGAGTGAAAGACGCGCACGTTCATTTTCAGAGCTCCTAGACCTTCCTATAAGAAGTTAGCCAAAAAGTAGCTTCGAAAAACGCTTAGGTTAAGTTTCAGAGTTGCTTCTAATGTACCAAAGCTGGATTTAGACATAATTTCACTCTCACAACATTATGGCTGGTTGGAGACAGTCCGAACCACAAGTACCGGGTCCATGGTTCTGGCCGTATACTGGGGGGACGGGGACGACTCCCATTAACCCCTGACTATACCGGGGATACGCTTATCACAATGCCTTTCTGGTCTCTGCTGAAGCAGGGCATTCTGGCAGGCAAGTGGCTTGACCTTTATTAGTGAGCCTGGTTACCCCCTCTCGGAACCACAGACTTAGAAATCGCCAGCTCATATACAGTGCATAAAATATATTTATATATATACCCTTATACACCATTTTTATAAAAAATATCACATAATTCTTCTAAGTCCCTCGGGAAGAGTGAAAGACGCGCACGTTCATTTTCAGAGCTCCTAGACCTTCCTATAAGAAGTTAGCCAAAACGTAGCTTCGAAAAACGCTTAGGTTAAGTTTCAGAGTTGCTTCTAATGTACCAAAGCTGGACTTAGACATAATTTCACTCTCACAACATTATGGCTGGTTGGAGACAGTCCGAACCACAAGTACCGGGTCCATGGTTCTAGCCGTATACTGGGGGGACGGGGACGACTCCCATTAACCCCTAACTATACCGGGGATACGCTTATCACAATGCCTTTCTGGTCTGTGCTGAAGCAGGGCATTCTGGCAGGCAAGTGGCTTGACCTTTATTAGTGAGCCTGGTTACCCCCTCTTGGAACCACAGACTTAGAAATCGCCAGCTCATATACAGTGCATAAAATATATTTATATATAAACCCTTATACACCATTTTAATAAAAAATATCACAAAATTCTTCTAAGTCCCTCGGGAAGAGTGAAAGACGCGCACGTTCATTTTCAGAGCTCCTAGACCTTCCTATAAGAAGTTAGCCAAAAAGTAGCTTCGAAAAACGCTTAGGTTAAGTTTCAGAGTTGCTTCTAATGTACCAAAGCTGGACTTAGACATAATTTCACTCTCACAACATTATGGCTGGTTGGAGACAGTCCGAACCACAAGTACCGGGTCCATGGTTCTGGCCGTATACTGGGGGGACGGGGACGACTCCCATTAACCCCTGACTATACCGGGGATACGCTTATCACAATGCCTTTCTGGTCTCTGCTGAAGCAGGGCATTCTGGCAGGCAAGTGGCTTGACCTTTATTAGTGAGCCTGGTTACCCCCTCTCGGAACCACAGACTTAGAAATCGCCAGCTCATATACAGTGCATAAAATATATTTATATATAAACCCTTATACACCATTTTAATAAAAAATATCACAAAATTCTTCTAAGTCCCTCGGGAAGAGTGAAAGACGAGCACGTTCATTTTCAGAGCTCCTAGACCTTCCTATAAGAAGTTAGCCAAAAAGTAGCTTCGAAAAACGCTTAGGTTAAGTCTCAGAGTTGCTTCTAATGTACCAAAGCTGGACTTAGACATCATTTCACTCTCACAACATTATGGCTGGTTGGAGACAGTCCGAACCACAAGTACCGGGTCCATGGTTCTGGCCGTATACTGGGGGGACGGGGACGACTCCCATTAACCCCTGACTATACCGGGGATACGCTTATCACAATGCCTTTCTGGTCTGTGCTGAAGGAGGGAATTCTGGCAGCCAAGTGGCTTGACCTTTATTAGTGAGCCTGGTTACCCCCTCTCGGAACCACAGACTTACAAATCGCCAGCTCATATACAGTGCATAAAATATATTTATATATATACCCTTATACACCATTTTTATAAAAAATATCACAAAATTCTTCTAAGTCCCTCGGGAAGAGTGAAAGACGCGCACGTTCATTTTCAGAGCTCCTAGACCTTCCTATAAGAAGTTAGCCAAAAAGTAGCTTCGAAAAACGCTTAGGTTAAGTTTCAGAGTTGCTTCTAATGTACCAAAGCTGGACTTAGACATAATTTCACTCTCACAACATTATGGCTGGTTGGAGACAGTCCGAACCACAAGTACCGGGTCCATGGTTCTGGCCGTATACTGGGGGGACGGGGACGACTCCCATTAACCCCTGACTATACCGGGGATACGCTTATCACAATGCCTTTCTGGTCTGTGCTGAAGCAGGGCATTCTGGCAGGCAAGTGGCTTGACCTTTATTAGTGAGCCTGGTTATCCCCTCTCGGAACCACAGACTTAGAAATCGCCAGCTCATATACAGTGCATAAAATATATTTATATATAAACCCTTATACACCATTTTAATAAAAAATATCACAAAATTCTTCTAAGTCCCTCGGGAAGAGTGAAAGACGCGCACGTTCATTTTCAGAGCTCCTAGACCTTCCTATAAGAAGTTAGCCAAAAAGTAGCTTCGAAAAACGCTTAGGTTAAGTTTCAGAGTTGCTTCTAATGTACCAAAGCTGGACTTAGACATAATTTCACTCTCACAACATTATGGCTGGTTGGAGACAGTCCGAACCACAAGTACCGGGTCCATGGTTCTGGCCGTATACTGGGGGGACGGGGACGACTCCCATTAACCCCTGACTATACCGGGGATACGCTTATCACAATGCCTTTCTGGTCTGTGCTGAAGCAGGGCATTCTGGCAGGCAAGTGGCTTGACTTTTATTAGTGAGCCTGGTTACCCCCTCTCGGAACCACAGACTTAGAAATCGCCAGCTCATATACAGTGCATAAAATATATTTATATATAAACCCTTATACACCATTTTAATAAAAAATATCACAAAATTCTTCTAAGTCCCTCGGGAAGAGTGAAAGACGAGCACGTTCATTTTCAGAGCTCTTAGACCTTCCTATAAGAAGTTAGCCAAAAAGTAGCTTCGAAAAACGCTTAGGTTAAGTTTCAGAGTTGCTTCTAATGTACCAAAGCTGGACTTTGACATAATTTCACTCTCACAACATTATGGCTGGTTGGAGACAGTCCGAACCACAAGTACCGGGTCCATGGTTCTGGCCGTATACTGGGGGGACGGGGACGACTCCCATTAACCCCTGACTATACCGGGGATACGCTTATCACAATGCCTTTCTGGTCTGTGCTGAAGCAGGGCATTCTGGCAGGCAAGTGGCTTGACCTTTATTAGTGAGCCTGGTTACCCCCTCTCGGAACCACAGACTTAGAAATCGCCAGCTCATATACAGTGCATAAAATATATTTATATATAAACCCTTATACACCATTTTAATAAAAAATATCACAAAATTCTTCTAAGTCCCTCGGGAAGAGTGAAAGACGCGCACGTTCATTTTCAGAGCTCCTAGACCTTCCTATAAGAAGTTAGCCAAAAAGTAGCTTCGAAAAACGCTTAGGTTAAGTTTCAGAGTTGCTTCTAATGTACCAAAGCTGGATTTAGACATAATTTCACTCTCACAACATTATGGCTGGTTGGAGACAGTCCGAACCACAAGTACCGGGTCCATGGTTCTGGCCGTATACTGGGGGGACGGGGACGACTCCCATTAACCCCTGACTATACCGGGGATACGCTTATCACAATGCCTTTCTGGTCTCTGCTGAAGCAGGGCATTCTGGCAGGCAAGTGGCTTGACCTTTATTAGTGAGCCTGGTTACCCCCTCTCGGAACCACAGACTTAGAAATCGCCAGCTCATATACAGTGCATAAAATATATTTATATATAAACCCTTATACATCATTTTAATAAAAAATATCACAAAATTCTTCTAAGTCCCTCGGGAAGAGTGAAAGACGAGCACGTTCATTTTCAGAGCTCCTAGACCTTCCTATAAGAAGTTAGCCAAAAAGTAGCTTCGAAAAACGCTTAGGTCAAGTCTCAGAGTTGCTTCTAATGTACCAAAGCTGGACTTAGACATAATTTCACTCTCACAACATTATGGCTGGTTGGAGACAGTCCGAACCACAAGTACCGGGTCCATGGTTCTGGCCGTATACTGGGGGGACGGGGACGACTCCCATTAACCCCTGACTATACCGGGGATTCGCTTATCACAATGCCTTTCTGGTCTGTGCTGAAGGAGGGAATTCTGGCAGCCAAGTGGCTTGACCTTTATTAGTGAGCCTGGTTACCCCCTCTCGGAACCACAGACTTACAAATCGCCAGCTCATACTGTATACAGTGCATAAAATATATTTATATATATACCTTTATACACCATTTTTATAAAAAATATCACAAAATTCTTCTAAGTCCCTCGGGAAGAGTGAAAGACGTGCACGTTCATTTTCAGAGCTCCTAGACCTTCCTATAAGAAGTTAGCCAAAAAGTAGCTTCGAAAAACGCTTAGGTTAAGTCTCAGAGTTGCTTCTAATGTACCAAAGCTGGACTTAGACATAATTTCACTCTCACAACATTATGGCTGGTTGGAGACAGTCCGAACCACAAGTACCGGGTCCATGGTTCTGGCCGTATACTGGGGAGACGGGGACGACTCCCATTAACCCCTGACTATACCGGGGATACGCTTATCACAATGCCTTTCTGGTCTGTGCTGAAGGAGGTAATTCTGGCAGCCAAGTGGCTTGACCTTTATTAGTGAGCCTGGTTACCCCCTCTCGGAACCACAGACTTACAAATCGCCAGCTCATATACAGTGCATAAAATATATTTATATATATACCTTTATACACCATTTTTATAAAAAATATCACAAAATTCTTCTAAGTCCCTCGGGAAGAGTGAAAGACGCGCACGTTCATTTTCAGAGCTCCTAGACCTTCCTATAAGAAGTTAGCCAAAAAGTAGCTTCGAAAAACGCTTAGGTTAAGTTTCAGAGTTGCTTCTAATGTACCAAAGCTGGACTTAGACATAATTTCACTCTCACAACATTATGGCTGGTTGGAGACAGTCCGAACCACAAGTACCGGGTCCATGGTTCTAGCCGTATACTGGGGGGACGGGGACGACTCCCATTAACCCCTAACTATACCGGGGATACGCTTATCACAATGCCTTTCTGGTCTGTGCTGAAGCAGGGCATTCTGGCAGGCAAGTGGCTTGACCTTTATTAGTGAGCCTGGTTACCCCCTCTTGGAACCACAGACTTAGAAATCGCCAGCTCATATACAGTGCATAAAATATATTTATATATAAACCCTTATACATCATTTTAATAAAAAATATCACAAAATTCTTCTAAGTCCCTCGGGAAGAGTGAAAGACGAGCACGTTCATTTTCAGAGCTCCTAGACCTTCCTATAAGAAGTTAGCCAAAAAGTAGCTTCGAAAAACGCTTAGGTCAAGTCTCAGAGTTGCTTCTAATGTACCAAAGCTGGACTTAGACATAATTTCACTCTCACAACATTATGGCTGGTTGGAGACAGTCCGAACCACAAGTACCGGGTCCATGGTTCTGGCCGTATACTGGGGGGACGGGGACGACTCCCATTAACCCCTGACTATACCGGGGATTCGCTTATCACAATGCCTTTCTGGTCTGTGCTGAAGGAGGGAATTCTGGCAGCCAAGTGGCTTGACCTTTATTAGTGAGCCTGGTTACCCCCTCTCGGAACCACAGACTTACAAATCGCCAGCTCATACAGCAGCGGCAGCTCTTATTCGAGCAAATGCCGCTGGCTGTATGAGGCTGGGAAGCGGGTAGCCGCGGCGCGTGGCGGCGCACTGTGACGTCACAGTCACATGCGCGCCCGGCTTCCCCGTCTTCCCCGGCTTCCCCAGGCTTCCCCGACACCCCTGGACATCAAATTAAGGTAAGCGGGGGTTCGGGGAAGCAGAGGGGCAGAGCAGAAGGGGTACAGGAGTCCGGAAGGGTGTGCAAATTGCGCGCGATGAGGAGGGGGGGTGAGTGGGGGAACGCGGCGGCGCGCGTGCATTACTGGCGGCAGCTGGGGCAGATCCCGGCATGCCGCCGGTATTTGTTGCAATAAGATATGTCGGTACTGTATACAGTGCATAAAATATATTTATATATATACCTTTATACACCATTTTTATAAAAAATATCACAAAATTCTTCTAAGTCCCTCGGGAAGAGTGAAAGACGTGCACGTTCATTTTCAGAGCTCCTAGACCTTCCTATAAGAAGTTAGCCAAAAAGTAGCTTCGAAAAACGCTTAGGTTAAGTCTCAGAGTTGCTTCTAATGTACCAAAGCTGGACTTAGACATAATTTCACTCTCACAACATTATGGCTGGTTGGAGACAGTCCGAACCACAAGTACCGGGTCCATGGTTCTGGCCGTATACTGGGGAGACGGGGACGACTCCCATTAACCCCTGACTATACCGGGGATACGCTTATCACAATGCCTTTCTGGTCTGTGCTGAAGGAGGTAATTCTGGCAGCCAAGTGGCTTGACCTTTATTAGTGAGCCTGGTTACCCCCTCTCGGAACCACAGACTTACAAATCGCCAGCTCATATACAGTGCATAAAATATATTTATATATATACCTTTATACACCATTTTTATAAAAAATATCACAAAATTCTTCTAAGTCCCTCGGGAAGAGTGAAAGACGCGCACGTTCATTTTCAGAGCTCCTAGACCTTCCTATAAGAAGTTAGCCAAAAAGTAGCTTCGAAAAACGCTTAGGTTAAGTTTCAGAGTTGCTTCTAATGTACCAAAGCTGGACTTAGACATAATTTCACTCTCACAACATTATGGCTGGTTGGAGACAGTCCGAACCACAAGTACCGGGTCCATGGTTCTAGCCGTATACTGGGGGGACGGGGACGACTCCCATTAACCCCTAACTATACCGGGGATACGCTTATCACAATGCCTTTCTGGTCTGTGCTGAAGCAGGGCATTCTGGCAGGCAAGTGGCTTGACCTTTATTAGTGAGCCTGGTTACCCCCTCTTGGAACCACAGACTTAGAAATCGCCAGCTCATATACAGTGCATAAAATATATTTATATATAAACCCTTATACACCATTTTAATAAAAAATATCACAAAATTTTTCTAAGTCCCTCGGGAAGAGTGAAAGACGCGCACGTTCATTTTCAGAGCTCCTAGACCTTCCTATAAGAAGTTAGCCAAAAAGTAGCTTCGAAAAACGCTTAGGTTAAGTTTCAGAGTTGCTTCTAATGTACCAAAGCTGGACTTAGACATAATTTCACTCTCACAACATTATGGCTGGTTGGAGACAGTCCGAACCACAAGTACCGGGTCCATGGTTCTGGCCGTATACTGGGGGGACGGGGACGACTCCCATTAACCCCTGACTATACCGGGGATACGCTTATCACAATGCCTTTCTGGTCTCTGCTGAAGCAGGGCATTCTGGCAGGCAAGTGGCTTGACCTTTATTAGTGAGCCTGGTTACCCCCTCTCGGAACCACAGACTTAGAAATCGCCAGCTCATATACAGTGCATAAAATATATTTATATATAAACCCTTATACACCATTTTAATAAAAAATATCACAAAATTCTTCTAAGTCCCTCGGGAAGAGTGAAAGACGAGCACGTTCATTTTCAGAGCTCCTAGACCGTCCTATAAGAAGTTAGCCAAAAAGTAGCTTCGAAAAACGCTTAGGTTAAGTCTCAGAGTTGCTTCTAATGTACCAAAGCTGGACTTAGACATAATTTCACTCTCACAACATTATGGCTGGTTGGAGACAGTCCGAACCACAAGTACCGGGTCCATGGTTCTGGCCGTATACTGGGGGTACGGGGACGACTCCCATTAACCCCTGACTATACCGGGGATACGCTTATCACAATGCCTTTCTGGTCTGTGCTGAAGGAGGGAATTCTGGCAGCCAAGTGGCTTGACCTTTATTAGTGAGCCTGGTTACCCCCTCTCGGAACCACAGACTTAGAAATCGCCAGCTCATATACAGTGCATAAAATATATTTATATATAAACCCTTATACACCATTTTAATAAAAAATATCACAAAATTCTTCTAAGTCCCTCGGGAAGAGTGAAAGACGAGCACGTTCATTTTCAGAGCTCCTAGACCGTCCTATAAGAAGTTAGCCAAAAAGTATCTTCGAAAAACGCTTAGGTTAAGTCTCAGAGTTGCTTCTAATGTACCAAAGCTGGACTTAGACATAATTTCACTCTCACAACATTATGGCTGGTTGGAGACAGTCCGAACCACAAGTACCGGGTCCATGGTTCTGGCCGTATACTGGGGGGACGGGGACGACTCCCATTAACCCCTGACTATACCGGGGATACGCTTATCACAATGCCTTTCTGGTCTGTGCTGAAGGAGGGAATTCTGGCAGCCAAGTGGCTTGACCTTTATTAGTGAGCCTGGTTACCCCCTCTCGGAACCACAGACTTACAAATCGCCAGCTCATATACAGTGCATAAAATATATTTATATATATACCCTTATACACCATTTTTATAAAAAATATCACAAAATTCTTCTAAGTCCCTCGGGAAGAGTGAAAGACGCGCACGTTCATTTTCAGAGCTCCTAGACCTTCCTATAAGAAGTTAGCCAAAAAGTAGCTTCGAAAAACGCTTAGGTTAAGTTTCAGAGTTGCTTCTAATGTACCAAAGCTGGACTTAGACATAATTTCACTCTCACAACATTATGGCTGGTTGGAGACAGTCCGAACCACAAGTACCGGGTCCATGGTTCTGGCCGTATACTGGGGGGACGGGGACGACTCCCATTAACCCCTGACTATACCGGGGATACGTTTATCACAATGCCTTTCTGGTCTGTGCTGAAGCAGGGCATTCTGGCAGGCAAGTGGCTTGACCTTTATTAGTGAGCCTGGTTACCCCCTCTCGGAACCACAGACTTAGAAATCGCCAGCTCATATACAGTGCATAAAATATATTTATATATAAACCCTTATACACCATTTTAATAAAAAATATCACAAAATTCTTCTAAGTCCCTCGGGAAGAGTGAAAGACGCGCACGTTCATTTTCAGAGCTCCTAGACCTTCCTATAAGAAGTTAGCCAAAAAGTAGCTTCGAAAAACGCTTAGGTTAAGTTTCAGAGTTGCTTCTAATGTACCAAAGCTGGACTTAGACATAATTTCACTCTCACAACATTATGGCTGGTTGGAGACAGTCCGAACCACAAGTACCGGGTCCATGGTTCTGGCCGTATACTGGGGGGACGGGGACGACTCCCATTAACCCCTGACTATACCGGGGATACGCTTATCACAATGCCTTTCTGGTCTGTGCTGAAGCAGGGCATTCTGGCAGGCAAGTGGCTTGACTTTTATTAGTGAGCCTGGTTACCCCCTCTCGGAACCACAGACTTAGAAATCGCCAGCTCATATACAGTGCATAAAATATATTTATATATAAACCCTTATACACCATTTTAATAAAAAATATCACAAAATTCTTCTAAGTCCCTCGGGAAGAGTGAAAGACGAGCACGTTCATTTTCAGAGCTCTTAGACCTTCCTATAAGAAGTTAGCCAAAAAGTAGCTTCGAAAAACGCTTAGGTTAAGTTTCAGAGTTGCTTCTAATGTACCAAAGCTGGACTTTGACATAATTTCACTCTCACAACATTATGGCTGGTTGGAGACAGTCCGAACCACAAGTACCGGGTCCATGGTTCTGGCCGTATACTGGGGGGACGGGGACGACTCCCATTAACCCCTGACTATACCGGGGATACGCTTATCACAATGCCTTTCTGGTCTGTGCTGAAGCAGGGCATTCTGGCAGGCAAGTGGCTTGACCTTTATTAGTGAGCCTGGTTACCCCCTCTCGGAACCACAGACTTAGAAATCGCCAGCTCATATACAGTGCATAAAATATATTTATATATAAACCCTTATACACCATTTTAATAAAAAATATCACAAAATTCTTCTAAGTCCCTCGGGAAGAGTGAAAGACGCGCACGTTCATTTTCAGAGCTCCTAGACCTTCCTATAAGAAGTTAGCCAAAAAGTAGCTTCGAAAAACGCTTAGGTTAAGTTTCAGAGTTGCTTCTAATGTACCAAAGCTGGATTTAGACATAATTTCACTCTCACAACATTATGGCTGGTTGGAGACAGTCCGAACCACAAGTACCGGGTCCATGGTTCTGGCCGTATACTGGGGGGACGGGGACGACTCCCATTAACCCCTGACTATACCGGGGATACGCTTATCACAATGCCTTTCTGGTCTCTGCTGAAGCAGGGCATTCTGGCAGGCAAGTGGCTTGACCTTTATTAGTGAGCCTGGTTACCCCCTCTCGGAACCACAGACTTAGAAATCGCCAGCTCATATACAGTGCATAAAATATATTTATATATAAACCCTTATACACCATTTTAATAAAAAATATCACAAAATTCTTCTAAGTCCCTCGGGAAGAGTGAAAGACGAGCACGTTCATTTTCAGAGCTCCTAGACCTTCCTATAAGAAGTTAGCCAAAAAGTAGCTTCGAAAAACGCTTAGGTCAAGTCTCAGAGTTGCTTCTAATGTACCAAAGCTGGACTTAGACATAATTTCACTCTCACAACATTATGGCTGGTTGGAGACAGTCCGAACCACAAGTACCGGGTCCATGGTTCTGGCCGTATACTGGGGGGACGGGGACGACTCCCATTAACCCCTGACTATACCGGGGATTCGCTTATCACAATGCCTTTCTGGTCTGTGCTGAAGGAGGGAATTCTGGCAGCCAAGTGGCTTGACCTTTATTAGTGAGCCTGGTTACCCCCTCTCGGAACCACAGACTTACAAATCGCCAGCTCATATACAGTGCATAAAATATATTTATATATATACCTTTATACACCATTTTTATAAAAAATATCACAAAATTCTTCTAAGTCCCTCGGGAAGAGTGAAAGACGCGCACGTTCATTTTCAGAGCTCCTAGACCTTCCTATAAGAAGTTAGCCAAAAAGTAGCTTCGAAAAACGCTTAGGTTAAGTTTCAGAGTTGCTTCTAATGTACCAAAGCTGGACTTAGACATAATTTCACTCTCACAACATTATGGCTGGTTGGAGACAGTCCGAACCACAAGTACCGGGTCCATGGTTCTAGCCGTATACTGGGGGGACGGGGACGACTCCCATTAACCCCTGACTATACCGGGGATTCGCTTATCACAATGCCTTTCTGGTCTGTGCTGAAGGAGGGAATTCTGGCAGCCAAGTGGCTTGACCTTTATTAGTGAGCCTGGTTACCCCCTCTCGGAACCACAGACTTACAAATCGCCAGCTCATATACAGTGCATAAAATATATTTATATATATACCTTTATACACCATTTTTATAAAAAATATCACAAAATTCTTCTAAGTCCCTCGGGAAGAGTGAAAGACGCGCACGTTCATTTTCAGAGCTCCTAGACCTTCCTATAAGAAGTTAGCCAAAAAGTAGCTTCGAAAAACGCTTAGGTTAAGTTTCAGAGTTGCTTCTAATGTACCAAAGCTGGACTTAGACATAATTTCACTCTCACAACATTATGGCTGGTTGGAGACAGTCCGAACCACAAGTACCGGGGCCATGGTTCTGGCCGTATACTGGGGGGACGGGGACGACTCCCATTAACCCCTGACTATACCGGGGATACGCTTATCACAATGCCTTTCTGGTCTGTGCTGAAGCAGGGCATTCTGGCAGGCAAGTGGCTTGACTTTTATTAGTGAGCCTGGTTACCCCCTCTCGGAACCACAGACTTAGAAATCGCCAGCTCATATACAGTGCATAAAATATATTTATATATAAACCCTTATACACCATTTTAATAAAAAATATCACAAAATTCTTCTAAGTCCCTCGGGAAGAGTGAAAGACGAGCACGTTCATTTTCAGAGCTCTTAGACCTTCCTATAAGAAGTTAGCCAAAAAGTAGCTTCGAAAAAAGCTTAGGTTAAGTTTCAGAGTTGCTTCTAATGTACCAAAGCTGGACTTAGACATAATTTCACTCTCACAACATTATGGCTGGTTGGAGACAGTCCGAACCACAAGTACCGGGTCCATGGTTCTGGCCGTATACTGGGGGGACGGGGACGACTCCCATTAACCCCTGACTATACCGGGGATACGCTTATCACAATGCCTTTCTGGTCTGTGCTGAAGCAGGGCATTCTGGCAGGCAAGTGGCTTGACCTTTATTAGTGAGCCTGGTTACCCCCTCTCGGAACCACAGACTTAGAAATCGCCAGCTCATATACAGTGCATAAAATATATTTATATATAAACCCTTATACACCATTTTAATAAAAAATATCACAAAATTCTTCTAAGTCCCTCGGGAAGAGTGAAAGACGAGCACGTTCATTTTCAGAGCTCTTAGATCTTCCTATAAGAAGTTAGCCAAAAAGTAGCTTCGAAAAACGCTTAGGTTAAGTTTCAGAGTTGCTTCTAATGTACCAAAGCTGGACTTAGACATAATTTCACTCTCACAACATTATGGCTGGTTGGAGACAGTCCGAACCACAAGTACCGGGTCCATGGTTCTGGCCGTATACTGGGGGGACGGGGACGACTCCCATTAACCTCTGACTATACCGGGGATACGCTTATCACAATGCCTTTCTGGTCTGTGCTGAAGGAGGGAATTCTGGCAGCCAAGTTGCTTGATCTTTATTAGTGAGCCTGGTTACCCCCTCTCGGAACCACAGACTTAGAAATCGCCAGCTCATATACAGTGCATAAAATATATTTATATATATACCCTTATACACCATTTTTATAAAAAATATCACAAAATTCTTCTAAGTCCCTCGGGAAGAGTGAAAGACGCGCACGTTCATTTTCAGAGCTCCTAGACCTTCCTATAAGAAGTTAGCCAAAAAGTAGCTTCGAAAAACGCTTAGGTTAAGTTTCAGAGTTGCTTCTAATGTACCAAAGCTGGACTTAGACATAATTTCACTCTCACAACATTATGGCTGGTTGGAGACATTCCGAACCACAAGTACCGGGTCCATGGTTCTAGCCGTATACTGGGGGGACGGGACGACTCCCATTAACCCCTGACAATACCGGGGATACGCTTATCACAATGCCTTTCTGGTCTGTGCTGAAGCAGGGCATTCTGGCAGGCAAGTGGCTTGACCTTTATTATTGAGCCTGGTTACCCCCTCTTGGAACCACAGACTTAGAAATCGCCAGCTCATATACAGTGCATAAAATATATTTATATATATACTCTTATACACCATTTTAATAAAAAATATCACAAAATTCTTCTAAGTCCCTCGGGAAGAGTGAAAGACGCGCACGTTCATTTTAAGAGCTCCTAGACCTTCCTATAATAAGTTAGCCAAAAAGTAGCTTCGAAAAACGCTTAGGTTAAGTTTCAGAGTTGCTTCTAATGTACCAAAGCTGGACTTAGACATAATTTCACTCTCACAACATTATGGCTGGTTGGAGACAGTCCGAACCACAAGTACCGGGTCCATGGTTCTGGCCGTATACTGGGGGGACGGGGACGACTCCCATTAACCCCTGACTATACCGGGGATACGCTTATCACAATGCCTTTCTGGTCTGTGCTGAAGCAGGGCATTCTGGCAGGCAAGTGGCTTGACCTTTATTAGTGAGCCTGGTTACCCCCTCTCGGAACCACAGACTTAGAAATCGCCAGCTCATATACAGTGCATAAAATATATTTATATATATACCCTTATACACCATTTTTATAAAAAATATCACAAAATTCTTCTAAGTCCCTCGGGAAGAGTGAAAGACGCGCACGTTCATTTTCAGAGCTCCTAGACCTTCCTATAAGAAGTTAGCCAAAAAGTAGCTTCGAAAAACGCTTAGGTTAAGTTTCAGAGTTGCTTCTAATGTACCAAAGCTGGACTTTGACATAATTTCACTCTCACAACATTATGGCTGGTTGGAGACAGTCCGAACCACAAGTACCGGGTCCATGGTTCTGGCCGTATACTGGGGGAACGGGGACGACTCCCATTAACCCCTGACTAAACCGGGGATACGCTTATCACAATGCCTTTCTGGTCTGTGCTGAAGCAGGGCATTCTGGCAGGCAAGTGGCTTGACCTTTATTAGTGAGCCTGGATACCCCCTCTCGGAACCACAGACTTAGAAATCGCCAGCTCATATACAGTGCATAAAATATATTTATATATAAACCCTTATACACCATTTTAATAAAAAATATCACAAAATTCTTCTAAGTCCCTCGGGAAGAGTGAAAGACGCGCACGTTCATTTTCAGAGCTCCTAAACCTTCCTATAAGAAGTTAGCCAAAAAGTAGCTTCGAAAAACGCTTAGGTTAAGTTTCAGAGTTGCTTCTAATGTACCAAAGCTGGACTTAGACATAATTTCACTCTCACAACATAATGGCTGGTTGGAGACAGTCCGAACCACAAGTACCGGGTCCATGGTTCTGGCCGTATACTGGGGGGACGGGGACGACTCCCATTAACCCCTGACTATAAAGGGGATACGCTTATCACAATGCCTTTCTGGTCTGTGCTGAAGCAGGGCATTCTGGCAGGCAAGTGGCTTGACCTTTATTAGTGAGCCTGGTTACCCCCTCTCGGAACCACAGACTTACAAATCGCCAGCTCATATACAGTGCATAAAATATATTTATATATAAACCCTTATACACCATTTTAATAAAAAATATCACAAAATTCTTCTAAGTCCCTCGGGAAGAGTGAAAGACGAGCACGTTCATTTTCAGAGCTCTTAGACCTTCCTATAAGAAGTTAGCCAAAAAGTAGCTTCGAAAAAAGCTTAGGTTAAGTTTCAGAGTTGCTTCTAATGTACCAAAGCTGGACTTAGACATAATTTCACTCTCACAACATTATGGCTGGTTGGAGACAGTCCGAACCACAAGTACCGGGTCCATGGTTCTAGCCGTATACTGGGGGGACGGGACGACTCCCATTAACCCCTGACAATACCGGGGATACGCTTATCACAATGCCTTTCTGGTCTGTGCTGAAGCAGGGCATTCTGGCAGGCAAGTGGCTTGACCTTTATTAGTGAGCCTGGTTACCCCCTCTTGGAACCACAGACTTAGAAATCGCCAGCTCATATACAGTGCATAAAATATATTTATATATATACTCTTATACACCATTTTAATAAAAAATATCACAAAATTCTTCTAAGTCCCTCGGGAAGAGTGAAAGACGCGCACGTTCATTTTCAGAGCTCCTAGACCTTCCTATAAGAAGTTAGCCAAAAAGTAGCTTCGAAAAACGCTTAGGTTAAGTTTCAGAGTTGCTTCTAATGTACCAAAGCTGGACTTTGACATAATTTCACTCTCACAACATTATGGCTGGTTGGAGACAGTCCGAACCACAAGTACCGGGTCCATGGTTCTGGCCGTATACTGGGGGAACGGGGACGACTCCCATTAACCCCTGACTAAACCGGGGATACGCTTATCACAATGCCTTTCTGGTCTGTGCTGAAGCAGGGCATTCTGGCAGGCAAGTGGCTTGACCTTTATTAGTGAGCCTGGATACCCCCTCTCGGAACCACAGACTTAGAAATCGCCAGCTCATATACAGTGCATAAAATATATTTATATATAAACCCTTATACACCATTTTAATAAAAAATATCACAAAATTCTTCTAAGTCCCTCGGGAAGAGTGAAAGACGCGCACGTTCATTTTCAGAGCTCCTAAACCTTCCTATAAGAAGTTAGCCAAAAAGTAGCTTCGAAAAACGCTTAGGTTAAGTTTCAGAGTTGCTTCTAATGTACCAAAGCTGGACTTAGACATAATTTCACTCTCACAACATAATGGCTGGTTGGAGACAGTCCGAACCACAAGTACCGGGTCCATGGTTCTGGCCGTATACTGGGGGGACGGGGACGACTCCCATTAACCCCTGACTATAAAGGGGATACGCTTATCACAATGCCTTTCTGGTCTGTGCTGAAGCAGGGCATTCTGGCAGGCAAGTGGCTTGACCTTTATTAGTGAGCCTGGTTACCCCCTCTCGGAACCACAGACTTAGAAATCGCCAGCTCATATACAGTGCATAAAATATATTTATATATAAACCCTTATACACCATTTTAATAAAAAATATCACAAAATTCTTCTAAGTCCCTCGGGAAGAGTGAAAGACGAGCACGTTCATTTTCAGAGCTCTTAGACCTTCCTATAAGAAGTTAGCCAAAAAGTAGCTTCGAAAAAAGCTTAGGTTAAGTTTCAGAGTTGCTTCTAATGTACCAAAGCTGGACTTAGACATAATTTCACTCTCACAACATTATGGCTGGTTGGAGACAGTCCGAACCACAAGTACCGGGTCCATGGTTCTAGCCGTATACTGGGGGGACGGGACGACTCCCATTAACCCCTGACAATACCGGGGATACGCTTATCACAATGCCTTTCTGGTCTGTGCTGAAGCAGGGCATTCTGGCAGGCAAGTGGCTTGACCTTTATTAGTGAGCCTGGTTACCCCCTCTTGGAACCACAGACTTAGAAATCGCCAGCTCATATACAGTGCATAAAATATATTTATATATATACTCTTATACACCATTTTAATAAAAAATATCACAAAATTCTTCTAAGTCCCTCGGGAAGAGTGAAAGACGCGCACGTTCATTTTCAGAGCTCCTAGACCTTCCTATAATAAGTTAGCCAAAAAGTAGCTTCGAAAAACGCTTAGGTTAAGTTTCAGAGTTGCTTCTAATGTACCAAAGCTGGACTTAGACATAATTTCACTCTCACAACATTATGGCTGGTTGGAGACAGTCCGAACCACAAGTACCGGGTCCATGGTTCTGGCCGTATACTGGGGGGACGGGGACGACTCCCATTAACCCCTGACTATACCGGGGATACGCTTATCACAATGCCTTTCTGGTCTGTGCTGAAGCAGGGCATTCTGGCAGGCAAGTGGCTTGACCTTTATTAGTGAGCCTGGTTACCCCCTCTCGGAACCACAGACTTAGAAATCGCCAGCTCATATACAGTGCATAAAATATATTTATATATATACCCTTATACACCATTTTTATAAAAAATATCACAAAATTCTTCTAAGTCCCTCGGGAAGAGTGAAAGACGCGCACGTTCATTTTCAGAGCTCCTAGACCTTCCTATAAGAAGTTAGCCAAAAAGTAGCTTCGAAAAACGCTTAGGTTAAGTTTCAGAGTTGCTTCTAATGTACCAAAGCTGGACTTTGACATAATTTCACTCTCACAACATTATGGCTGGTTGGAGACAGTCCGAACCACAAGTACCGGGTCCATGGTTCTGGCCGTATACTGGGGGAACGGGGACGACTCCCATTAACCCCTGACTAAACCGGGGATACGCTTATCACAATGCCTTTCTGGTCTGTGCTGAAGCAGGGCATTCTGGCAGGCAAGTGGCTTGACCTTTATTAGTGAGCCTGGATACCCCCTCTCGGAACCACAGACTTAGAAATCGCCAGCTCATATACAGTGCATAAAATATATTTATATATAAACCCTTATACACCATTTTAATAAAAAATATCACAAAATTCTTCTAAGTCCCTCGGGAAGAGTGAAAGACGCGCACGTTCATTTTCAGAGCTCCTAAACCTTCCTATAAGAAGTTAGCCAAAAAGTAGCTTCGAAAAACGCTTAGGTTAAGTTTCAGAGTTGCTTCTAATGTACCAAAGCTGGACTTAGACATAATTTCACTCTCACAACATAATGGCTGGTTGGAGACAGTCCGAACCACAAGTACCGGGTCCATGGTTCTGGCCGTATACTGGGGGGACGGGGACGACTCCCATTAACCCCTGACTATAAAGGGGATACGCTTATCACAATGCCTTTCTGGTCTGTGCTGAAGCAGGGCATTCTGGCAGGCAAGTGGCTTGACCTTTATTAGTGAGCCTGGTTACCCCCTCTCGGAACCACAGACTTAGAAATCGCCAGCTCATATACAGTGCATAAAATATATTTATATATAAACCCTTATACACCATTTTAATAAAAAATATCACAAAATTCTTCTAAGTCCCTCGGGAAGAGTGAAAGACGCGCACGTTCATTTTCAGAGCTCCTAGACCTTCCTATAAGAAGTTAGCCAAAAAGTAGCTTCGAAAAACGCTTAGGTTAAGTTTCAGAGTTGCTTCTAATGTACCAAAGCTGGACTTAGACATAATTTCACTCTCACAACATTATGGCTGGTTGGAGACAGTCCGAACCACAAGTACCGGGTCCATGGTTCTAGCCGTATACTGGGGGGACGGGGACGACTCCCATTAACCCCTGACTATACCGGGGATACGCTTATCACAATGCCTTTCTGGTCTGTGCTGAAGCAGGGCATTCTGGCAGGCAAGTGGCTTGACCTTTATTAGTGAGCCTGGTTACCCCCTCTCGGAACCACAGACTTAGAAATCGCCAGCTCATATACAGTGCATAAAATATATTTATATATATACCCTTATACACCATTTTTATAAAAAATATCACAAAATTCTTCTAAGTCCCTCGGGAAGAGTGAAAGACGCGCACGTTCATTTTCAGAGCTCCTAGACCTTCCTATAAGAAGTTAGCCAAAAAGTAGCTTCGAAAAACGCTTAGGTTAAGTTTCAGAGTTGCTTCTAATGTACCAAAGCTGGACTTAGACATAATTTCACTCTCACAACATTATGGCTGGTTGGAGACATTCCGAACCACAAGTACCGGGTCCATGGTTCTAGCCGTATACTGGGGGGACGGGACGACTCCCATTAACCCCTGACTATACCGGGGATACGCTTATCACAATGCCTTTCTGGTCTGTGCTGAAGCAGGGCATTCTGGCAGGCAAGTGGCTTGACCTTTATTAGTGAGCCTGGTTACCCCCTCTTGGAACCACAGACTTAGAAATCGCCAGCTCATATACAGTGCATAAAATATATTTATATATATACTCTTATACACCATTTTAATAAAAAATATCACAAAATTCTTCTAAGTCCCTCGGGAAGAGTGAAAGACGCGCACGTTCATTTTCAGAGCTCCTAGACCTTCCTATAAGAAGTTAGCCAAAAAGTAGCTTCGAAAAACGCTTAGGTTAAGTTTCAGAGTTGCTTCTAATGTACCAAAGCTGGACTTAGACATAATTTCACTCTCACAACATTATGGCTGGTTGGAGACAGTCCGAACCACAAGTACCGGGTCCATGGTTCTAGCCGTATACTGGGGGGACGGGGACGACTCCCATTAACCCCTGACTATACCGGGGATACGCTTATCACAATGCCTTTCTGGTCTGTGCTGAAGCAGGGCATTCTGGCAGGCAAGTGGCTTGACTTTTATTAGTGAGCCTGGTTACCCCCTCTCGGAACCACAGACTTAGAAATCGCCAGCTCATATACAGTGCATAAAATATATTTATATATAAACCCTTATACACCATTTTAATAAAAAATATCACAAAATTCTTCTAAGTCCCTCGGGAAGAGTGAAAGACGAGCACGTTCATTTTCAGAGCTCTTAGACCTTCCTATAAGAAGTTAGCCAAAAAGTAGCTTCGAAAAACGCTTAGGTTAAGTTTCAGAGTTGCTTCTAATGTACCAAAGCTGGACTTAGACATAATTTCACTCTCACAACATTATGGCTGGTTGGACACAGTCCGAACCACAAGTACCGGGTCCATGGTTCTAGCCGTATACTGGGGGGACGGGACGACTCCCATTAACCCCTGACAATACCGGGGATACGCTTATCACAATGCCTTTCTGGTCTGTGCTGAAGCAGGGCATTCTGGCAGGCAAGTGGCTTGACCTTTATTAGTGAGCCTGGTTACCCCCTCTTGGAACCACAGACTTAGAAATCGCCAGCTCATATACAGTGCATAAAATATATTTATATATATACTCTTATACACCATTTTAATAAAAAATATCACAAAATTCTTCTAAGTCCCTCGGGAAGAGTGAAAGACGCGCACGTTCATTTTCAGAGCTCCTAGACCTTCCTATAATAAGTTAGCCAAAAAGTAGCTTCGAAAAACGCTTAGGTTAAGTTTCAGAGTTGCTTCTAATGTACCAAAGCTGGACTTAGACATAATTTCACTCTCACAACATTATGGCTGGTTGGAGACAGTCCGAACCACAAGTACCGGGTCCATGGTTCTGGCCGTATACTGGGGGGACGGGGACGACTCCCATTAACCCCTGACTATACCGGGGATACGCTTATCACAATGCCTTTCTGGTCTGTGCTGAAGCAGGGCATTCTGGCAGGCAAGTGGCTTGACCTTTATTAGTGAGCCTGGTTACCCCCTCTCGGAACCACAGACTTAGAAATCGCCAGCTCATATACAGTGCATAAAATATATTTATATATATACCCTTATACACCATTTTTATAAAAAATATCACAAAATTCTTCTAAGTCCCTCGGGAAGAGTGAAAGACTCGCACGTTCATTTTCAGAGCTCCTAGACCTTCCTATAAGAAGTTAGCCAAAAAGTAGCTTCGAAAAACGCTTAGGTTAAGTTTCAGAGTTGCTTCTAATGTACCAAAGCTGGACTTTGACATAATTTCACTCTCACAACATTATGGCTGGTTGGAGACAGTCCGAACCACAAGTACCGGGTCCATGGTTCTGGCCGTATACTGGGGGAACGGGGACGACTCCCATTAACCCCTGACTAAACCGGGGATACGCTTATCACAATGCCTTTCTGGTCTGTGCTGAAGCAGGGCATTCTGGCAGGCAAGTGGCTTGACCTTTATTAGTGAGCCTGGATACCCCCTCTCGGAACCACAGACTTAGAAATCGCCAGCTCATATACAGTGCATAAAATATATTTATATATAAACCCTTATACACCATTTTAATAAAAAATATCACAAAATTCTTCTAAGTCCCTCGGGAAGAGTGAAAGACGAGCACGTTCATTTTCAGAGCTCTTAGACCTTCCTATAAGAAGTTAGCCAAAAAGTAGCTTCGAAAAAAGCTTAGGTTAAGTTTCAGAGTTGCTTCTAATGTACCAAAGCTGGACTTAGACATAATTTCACTCTCACAACATTATGGCTGGTTGGAGACAGTCCGAACCACAAGTACCGGGTCCATGGTTCTGGCCGTATACTGGGGGGACGGGGACGACTCCCATTAACCCCTGACTATACCGGGGATACGCTTATCACAATGCCTTTCTGGTCTGTGCTGAAGCAGGGCATTCTGGCAGGCAAGTGGCTTGACCTTTATTAGTGAGCCTGGTTAACCCCTCTCGGAACCACAGACTTAGAAATCGCCAGCTCATATACAGTGCATAAAATATATTTATATATAAACCCTTATACACCATTTTAATAAAAAATATCACAAAATTCTTCTAAGTCCCTCGGGAAGAGTGAAAGACGAGCACGTTCATTTTCAGAGCTCTTAGATCTTCCTATAAGAAGTTAGCCAAAAAGTAGCTTCGAAAAACGCTTAGGTTAAGTTTCAGAGTTGCTTCTAATGTACCAAAGCTGGACTTAGACATAATTTCACTCTCACAACATTATGGCTGGTTGGAGACAGTCCGAACCACAAGTACCGGGTCCATGGTTCTGGCCGTATACTGGGGGGACGGGGACGACTCCCATTAACCTCTGACTATACCGGGGATACGCTTATCACAATGCCTTTCTGGTCTGTGCTGAAGGAGGGAATTCTGGCAGCCAAGTTGCTTGACCTTTATTAGTGAGCCTGGTTACCCCCTCTCGGAACCACAGACTTAGAAATCGCCAGCTCATATACAGTGCATAAAATATATTTATATATATACCCTTATACACCATTTTTATAAAAAATATCACAAAATTCTTCTAAGTCCCTCGGGAAGAGTGAAAGACGCGCACGTTCATTTTCAGAGCTCCTAGACCTTCCTATAAGAAGTTAGCCAAAAAGTAGCTTCGAAAAACGCTTAGGTTAAGTTTCAGAGTTGCTTCTAATGTACCAAAGCTGGACTTAGACATAATTTCACTCTCACAACATTATGGCTGGTTGGAGACAGTCCGAACCACAAGTACCGGGTCCATGGTTCTAGCCGTATACTGGGGGGACGGGGACGACTCCCATTAACCCCTGACTATACCGGGGATACGCTTATCACAATGCCTTTCTGGTCTGTGCTGAAGCAGGGCATTCTGGCAGGCAAGTGGCTTGACTTTTATTAGTGAGCCTGGTTACCCCCTCTCGGAACCACAGACTTAGAAATCGCCAGCTCATATACAGTGCATAAAATATATTTATATATAAACCCTTATACACCATTTTAATAAAAAATATCACAAAATTATTCTAAGTCCCTCGGGAAGAGTGAAAGACGAGCACGTTCATTTTCAGAGCTCTTAGACCTTCCTATAAGAAGTTAGCCAAAAAGTAGCTTCGAAAAAAGCTTAGGTTAAGTTTCAGAGTTGCTTCTAATGTACCAAAGCTGGACTTAGACATAATTTCACTCTCACAACATTATGGCTGGTTGGAGACAGTCCGAACCACAAGTACCGGGTCCATGGTTCTGGCCGTATACTGGGGGGACGGGGACGACTCCCATTAACCCCTGACTATACCGGGGATACGCTTATCACAATGCCTTTCTGGTCTGTGCTGAAGCAGGGCATTCTGGCAGGCAAGTGGCTTGACCTTTATTAGTGAGCCTGGTTAACCCCTCTCGGAACCACAGACTTAGAAATCGCCAGCTCATATACAGTGCATAAAATATATTTATATATAAACCCTTATACACCATTTTAATAAAAAATATCACAAAATTCTTCTAAGTCCCTCGGGAAGAGTGAAAGACGAGCACGTTCATTTTCAGAGCTCTTAGATCTTCCTATAAGAAGTTAGCCAAAAAGTAGCTTCGAAAAACGCTTAGGTTAAGTTTCAGAGTTGCTTCTAATGTACCAAAGCTGGACTTAGACATAATTTCACTCTCACAACATTATGGCTGGTTGGAGACAGTCCGAACCACAAGTACCGGGTCCATGGTTCTGGCCGTATACTGGGGGGACGGGGACGACTCCCATTAACCTCTGACTATACCGGGGATACGCTTATCACAATGCCTTTCTGGTCTGTGCTGAAGGAGGGAATTCTGGCAGCCAAGTTGCTTGACCTTTATTAGTGAGCCTGGTTACCCCCTCTCGGAACCACAGACTTAGAAATCGCCAGCTCATATACAGTGCATAAAATATATTTATATATATACCCTTATACACCATTTTTATAAAAAATATCACAAAATTCTTCTAAGTCCCTCGGGAAGAGTGAAAGACGCGCACGTTCATTTTCAGAGCTCCTAGACCTTCCTATAAGAAGTTAGCCAAAAAGTAGCTTCGAAAAACGCTTAGGTTAAGTTTCAGAGTTGCTTCTAATGTACCAAAGCTGGACTTAGACATAATTTCACTCTCACAACATTATGGCTGGTTGGAGACATTCCGAACCACAAGTACCGGGTCCATGGTTCTAGCCGTATACTGGGGGGACGGGACGACTCCCATTAACCCCTGACTATACCGGGGATACGCTTATCACAATGCCTTTCTGGTCTGTGCTGAAGCAGGGCATTCTGGCAGGCAAGTGGCTTGACCTTTATTAGTGAGCCTGGTTACCCCCTCTTGGAACCACAGACTTAGAAATCGCCAGCTCATATACAGTGCATAAAATATATTTATATATATACTCTTATACACCATTTTAATAAAAAATATCACAAAATTCTTCTAAGTCCCTCGGGAAGAGTGAAAGACGCGCACGTTCATTTTCAGAGCTCCTAGACCTTCCTATTAGAAGTTAGCCAAAAAGTAGCTTCGAAAAACGCTTAGGTTAAGTTTCAGAGTTGCTTCTAATGTACCAAAGCTGGACTTAGACATAATTTCACTCTCACAACATTATGGCTGGTTGGAGACAGTCCGAACCACAAGTACCGGGTCCATGGTTCTGGCCGTATACTGGGGGGACGGGGACGACTCCCATTAACCCCTGACTATACCGGGGATACGCTTATCACAATGCCTTTCTGGTCTGTGCTGAAGGAGGGAATTCTGGCAGCCAAGTGGCTTGACCTTTATTAGTGAGCCTGGTTACCCCCTCTCGGAACCACAGACTTAGAAATCGCCAGCTCATATACAGTGCATAAAATATATTTATATATATACCCTTATACACCATTTTAATAAAAAATATCACAAAATTCTTCTAAGTCCCTCGGGAAGAGTGAAAGACGCGCACGTTCATTTTCAGAGCTCCTAGACCTTCCTATAAGAAGTTAGCCAAAAAGTAGCTTCGAAAAACGCTTAGGTTAAGTTTCAGAGTTGCTTCTAATGTACCAAAGCTGGACTTTGACATAATTTCACTCTCACAACATTATGGCTGGTTGGAGACAGTCCGAACCACAAGTACCGGGTCCATGGTTCTGGCCGTATACTGGGGGGACGGGGACGACTCCCATTAACCCCTGACTATACCGGGGATACGCTTATCACAATGCCTTTCTGGTCTGTGCTGAAGCAGGGCATTCTGGCAGGCAAGTGGCTTGACCTTTATTAGTGAGCCTGGTTACCCCCTCTCGGAACCACAGACTTAGAAATCGCCAGCTCATATACAGTGCATAAAATATATTTATATATAAACCCTTATACACCATTTTAATAAAAAATATCACAAAATTCTTCTAACTCCCTCGGGAAGAGTGAAAGACGCGCACGTTCATTTTCAGAGCTCCTAAACCTTCCTATAAGAAGTTAGCCAAAAAGTAGCTTCGAAAAACGCTTAGGTTAAGTTTCAGAGTTGCTTCTAATGTACCAAAGCTGGACTTAGACATAATTTCACTCTCACAACATAATGGCTGGTTGGAGACAGTCCGAACCACAAGTACCGGGTCCATGGTTCTGGCCGTATACTGGGGGGACGGGGACGACTCCCATTAACCCCTGACTATACCGGGGATACGCTTATCACAATGCCTTTCTGGTCTGTGCTGAAGCAGGGCATTCTGGCAGGCAAGTGGCTTGACCTTTATTAGTGAGCCTGGTTACCCCCTCTCGGAACCACAGACTTAGAAATCGCCAGCTCATATACAGTGCATAAAATATATTTATATATAAACCCTTATACACCATTTTAATAAAAAATATCACAAAATTCTTCTAAGTCCCTCGGGAAGAGTGAAAGACGCGCACGTTCATTTTCAGAGCTCCTAGACCTTCCTATAAGAAGTTAGCCAAAAAGTAGCTTCGAAAAACGCTTAGGTTAAGTTTCAGAGTTGCTTCTAATGTACCAAAGCTGGACTTAGACATAATTTCACTCTCACAACATTATGGCTGGTTGGAGACAGTCCGAACCACAAGTACCGGGTCCATGGTTCTGGCCGTATACTGGGGGGACGGGGACGACTCCCATTAACCCCTGACTATACCGGGGATACGCTTATCACAATGCCTTTCTGGTCTGTGCTGAAGCAGGGCATTCTGGCAGGCAAGTGGCTTGACTTTTATTAGTGAGCCTGGTTACCCCCTCTCGGAACCACAGACTTAGAAATCGCCAGCTCATATACAGTGCATAAAATATATTTATATATAAACCCTTATACACCATTTTAATAAAAAATATCACAAAATTCTTCTAAGTCCCTCGGGAAGAGTGAAAGACGAGCACGTTCATTTTCAGAGCTCTTAGACCTTCCTATAAGAAGTTAGCCAAAAAGTAGCTTCGAAAAACGCTTAGGTTAAGTTTCAGAGTTGCTTCTAATGTACCAAAGCTGGACTTTGACATAATTTCACTCTCACAACATTATGGCTGGTTGGAGACAGTCCGAACCACAAGTACCGGGTCCATGGTTCTGGCCGTATACTGGGGGGACGGGGACGACTCCCATTAACCCCTGACTATACCGGGGATACGCTTATCACAATGCCTTTCTGGTCTGTGCTGAAGCAGGGCATTCTGGCAGGCAAGTGGCTTGACCTTTATTAGTGAGCCTGGTTACCCCCTCTCGGAACCACAGACTTAGAAATCGCCAGCTCATATACAGTGCATAAAATATATTTATATATAAACCCTTATACACCATTTTAATAAAAAATATCACAAAATTCTTCTAAGTCCCTCGGGAAGAGTGAAAGACGCGCACGTTCATTTTCAGAGCTCCTAGACCTTCCTATAAGAAGTTAGCCAAAAAGTAGCTTCGAAAAACGCTTAGGTTAAGTTTCAGAGTTGCTTCTAATGTACCAAAGCTGGATTTAGACATAATTTCACTCTCACAACATTATGGCTGGTTGGAGACAGTCCGAACCACAAGTACCGGGTCCATGGTTCTGGCCGTATACTGGGGGGACGGGGACGACTCCCATTAACCCCTGACTATACCGGGGATACGCTTATCACAATGCCTTTCTGGTCTCTGCTGAAGCAGGGCATTCTGGCAGGCAAGTGGCTTGACCTTTATTAGTGAGCCTGGTTACCCCCTCTCGGAACCACAGACTTAGAAATCGCCAGCTCATATACAGTGCATAAAATATATTTATATATAAACCCTTATACACCATTTTAATAAAAAATATCACAAAATTCTTCTAAGTCCCTCGGGAAGAGTGAAAGACGAGCACGTTCATTTTCAGAGCTCCTAGACCTTCCTATAAGAAGTTAGCCAAAAAGTAGCTTCGAAAAACGCTTAGGTCAAGTCTCAGAGTTGCTTCTAATGTACCAAAGCTGGACTTAGACATAATTTCACTCTCACAACATTATGGCTGGTTGGAGACAGTCCGAACCACAAGTACCGGGTCCATGGTTCTGGCCGTATACTGGGGGGACGGGGACGACTCCCATTAACCCCTGACTAAACCGGGGATTCGCTTATCACAATGCCTTTCTGGTCTGTGCTGAAGGAGGGAATTCTGGCAGCCAAGTGGCTTGACCTTTATTAGTGAGCCTGGTTACCCCCTCTCGGAACCACAGACTTACAAATCGCCAGCTCATATACAGTGCATAAAATATATTTATATATATACCTTTATACACCATTTTTATAAAAAATATCACAAAATTCTTCTAAGTCCCTCGGGAAGAGTGAAAGACGTGCACGTTCATTTTCAGAGCTCCTAGACCTTCCTATAAGAAGTTAGCCAAAAAGTAGCTTCGAAAAACGCTTAGGTTAAGTCTCAGAGTTGCTTCTAATGTACCAAAGCTGGACTTAGACATAATTTCACTCTCACAACATTATGGCTGGTTGGAGACAGTCCGAACCACAAGTACCGGGTCCATGGTTCTGGCCGTATACTGGGGAGACGGGGACGACTCCCATTAACCCCTGACTATACCGGGGATACGCTTATCACAATGCCTTTCTGGTCTGTGCTGAAGGAGGGAATTCTGGCAGCCAAGTGGCTTGACCTTTATTAGTGAGCCTGGTTACCCCCTCTCGGAACCACAGACTTAGAAATCGCCAGCTCATATACAGTGCATAAAATATATTTATATATATACCCTTATACACCATTTTTATAAAAAATATCACAAAATTCTTCTAAGTCCCTCGGGAAGAGTGAAAGACGCGCACGTTCATTTTCAGAGCTCCTAGACCTTCCTATAAGAAGTTAGCCAAAAAGTAGCTTCGAAAAACGCTTAGGTTAAGTTTCAGAGTTGCTTCTAATGTACCAAAGCTGGACTTAGACATAATTTCACTCTCACAACATTATGGCTGGTTGGAGACAGTCCGAACCACAAGTACCGGGGCCATGGTTCTGGCCGTATACTGGGGGGACGGGGACGACTCCCATTAACCCCTGACTATACCGGGGATACGCTTATCACAATGCATTTCTGGTCTGTGCTGAAGCAGGGCATTCTGGCAGGCAAGTGGCTTGACCTTTATTAGTGAGCCTGGTTACCCCCTCTCGGAACCACAGACTTAGAAATCGCCAGCTCATATACAGTGCATAAAATATATTTATATATAAACCCTTATACACCATTTTAATAAAAAATATCACAAAATTCTTCTAAGTCCCTCGGGAAGAGTGAAAGACGCGCACGTTCATTTTCAGAGCTCCTAGACCTTCCTATAAGAAGTTAGCCAAAAAGTAGCTTCGAAAAACGCTTAGGTTAAGTTTCAGAGTTGCTTCTAATGTACCAAAGCTGGACTTAGACATAATTTCACTCTCACAACATTATGGCTGGTTGGAGACAGTCCGAACCACAAGTACCGGGTCCATGGTTCTAGCCGTATACTGGGGGGACGGGGACGACTCCCATTAACCCCTGACTATACCGGGGATACGCTTATCACAATGCCTTTCTGGTCTGTGCTGAAGCAGGGCATTCTGGCAGGCAAGTGGCTTGACTTTTATTAGTGAGCCTGGTTACCCCCTCTCGGAACCACAGACTTAGAAATCGCCAGCTCATATACAGTGCATAAAATATATTTATATATAAACCCTTATACACCATTTTAATAAAAAATATCACAAAATTCTTCTAAGTCCCTCGGGAAGAGTGAAAGACGAGCACGTTCATTTTCAGAGCTCTTAGACCTTCCTATAAGAAGTTAGCCAAAAAGTAGCTTCGAAAAACGCTTAGGTTAAGTTTCAGAGTTGCTTCTAATGTACCAAAGCTGGACTTAGACATAATTTCACTCTCACAACATTATGGCTGGTTGGAGACAGTCCGAACCACAAGTACCGGGTCCATGGTTCTGGCCGTATACTGGGGGGACGGGGACGACTCCCATTAACCCCTGACTATACCGGGGATACGCTTATCACAATGCCTTTCTGGTCTGTGCTGAAGCAGGGCATTCTGGCAGGCAAGTGGCTTGACCTTTATTAGTGAGCCTGGTTACCCCCTCTCGGAACCACAGACTTAGAAATCGCCAGCTCATATACAGTGCATAAAATATATTTATATATAAACCCTTATACACCATTTTAATAAAAAATATCACAAAATTCTTCTAAGTCCCTCGGGAAGAGTGAAAGACGAGCACGTTCATTTTCAGAGCTCTTAGATCTTCCTATAAGAAGTTAGCCAAAAAGTAGCTTCGAAAAACGCTTAGGTTAAGTTTCAGAGTTGCTTCTAATGTACCAAAGCTGGACTTAGACATAATTTCACTCTCACAACATTATGGCTGGTTGGAGACAGTCCGAACCACAAGTACCGGGTCCATGGTTCTGGCCGTATACTGGGGGAACGGGGACGACTCCCATTAACCCCTGACTAAACCGGGGATACGCTTATCACAATGCCTTTCTGGTCTGTGCTGAAGCAGGGCATTCTGGCAGGCAAGTGGCTTGACCTTTATTAGTGAGCCTGGATACCCCCTCTCGGAACCACAGACTTAGAAATCGCCAGCTCATATACAGTGCATAAAATATATTTATATATAAACCCTTATACACCATTTTAATAAAAAATATCACAAAATTCTTCTAAGTCCCTCGGGAAGAGTGAAAGACGCGCACGTTCATTTTCAGAGCTCCTAAACCTTCCTATAAGAAGTTAGCCAAAAAGTAGCTTCGAAAAACGCTTAGGTTAAGTTTCAGAGTTGCTTCTAATGTACCAAAGCTGGACTTAGACATAATTTCACTCTCACAACATAATGGCTGGTTGGAGACAGTCCGAACCACAAGTACCGGGTCCATGGTTCTGGCCGTATACTGGGGGGACGGGGACGACTCCCATTAACCCCTGACTATAAAGGGGATACGCTTATCACAATGCCTTTCTGGTCTGTGCTGAAGCAGGGCATTCTGGCAGGCAAGTGGCTTGACCTTTATTAGTGAGCCTGGTTACCCCCTCTCGGAACCACAGACTTAGAAATCGCCAGCTCATATACAGTGCATAAAATATATTTATATATAAACCCTTATACACCATTTTAATAAAAAATATCACAAAATTCTTCTAAGTCCCTCGGGAAGAGTGAAAGACGCGCACGTTCATTTTCAGAGCTCCTAGACCTTCCTATAAGAAGTTAGCCAAAAAGTAGCTTCGAAAAACGCTTAGGTTAAGTTTCAGAGTTGCTTCTAATGTACCAAAGCTGGACTTAGACATAATTTCACTCTCACAACATTATGGCTGGTTGGAGACAGTCCGAACCACAAGTACCGGGTCCATGGTTCTAGCCGTATACTGGGGGGACGGGGACGACTCCCATTAACCCCTGACTATACCGGGGATACGCTTATCACAATGCCTTTCTGGTCTGTGCTGAAGCAGGGCATTCTGGCAGGCAAGTGGCTTGACTTTTATTAGTGAGCCTGGTTACCCCCTCTCGGAACCACAGACTTAGAAATCGCCAGCTCATATACAGTGCATAAAATATATTTATATATAAACCCTTATACACCATTTTAATAAAAAATATCACAAAATTCTTCTAAGTCCCTCGGGAAGAGTGAAAGACGAGCACGTTCATTTTCAGAGCTCTTAGACCTTCCTATAAGAAGTTAGCCAAAAAGTAGCTTCGAAAAACGCTTAGGTTAAGTTTCAGAGTTGCTTCTAATGTACCAAAGCTGGACTTAGACATAATTTCACTCTCACAACATTATGGCTGGTTGGAGACAGTCCGAACCACAAGTACCGGGTCCATGGTTCTGGCCGTATACTGGGGGGACGGGGACGACTCCCATTAACCTCTGACTATACCGGGGATACGCTTATCACAATGCCTTTCTGGTCTGTGCTGAAGGAGGGAATTCTGGCAGCCAAGTTGCTTGACCTTTATTAGTGAGCCTGGTTACCCCCTCTCGGAACCACAGACTTAGAAATCGCCAGCTCATATACAGTGCATAAAATATATTTATATATATACCCTTATACACCATTTTTATAAAAAATATCACAAAATTCTTCTAAGTCCCTCGGGAAGAGTGAAAGACGCGCACGTTCATTTTCAGAGCTCCTAGACCTTCCTATAAGAAGTTAGCCAAAAAGTAGCTTCGAAAAACGCTTAGGTTAAGTTTCAGAGTTGCTTCTAATGTACCAAAGCTGGACTTAGACATAATTTCACTCTCACAACATTATGGCTGGTTGGAGACATTCCGAACCACAAGTACCGGGTCCATGGTTCTAGCCGTATACTGGGGGGACGGGACGACTCCCATTAACCCCTGACTATACCGGGGATACGCTTATCACAATGCCTTTCTGGTCTGTGCTGAAGCAGGGCATTCTGGCAGGCAAGTGGCTTGACCTTTATTAGTGAGCCTGGTTACCCCCTCTTGGAACCACAGACTTAGAAATCGCCAGCTCATATACAGTGCATAAAATATATTTATATATATACTCTTATACACCATTTTAATAAAAAATATCACAAAATTCTTCTAAGTCCCTCGGGAAGAGTGAAAGACGCGCACGTTCATTTTCAGAGCTCCTAGACCTTCCTATAAGAAGTTAGCCAAAAAGTAGCTTCGAAAAACGCTTAGGTTAAGTTTCAGAGTTGCTTCTAATGTACCAAAGCTGGACTTAGACATAATTTCACTCTCACAACATTATGGCTGGTTGGAGACAGTCCGAACCACAAGTACCGGGTCCATGGTTCTGGCCGTATACTGGGGGGACGGGACGACTCCCATTAACCCCTGACTATACCGGGGATACGCTTATCACAATGCCTTTCTGGTCTGTGCTGAAGCAGGGCATTCTGGCAGGCAAGTGGCTTGACCTTTATTAGTGAGCCTGGTTACCCCCTCTTGGAACCACAGACTTAGAAATCGCCAGCTCATATACAGTGCATAAAATATATTTATATATATACTCTTATACACCATTTTAATAAAAAATATCACAAAATTCTTCTAAGTCCCTCGGGAAGAGTGAAAGACGCGCACGTTCATTTTCAGAGCTCCTAGACCTTCCTATAAGAAGTTAGCCAAAAAGTAGCTTCGAAAAACGCTTAGGTTAAGTTTCAGAGTTGCTTCTAATGTACCAAAGCTGGACTTAGACATAATTTCACTCTCACAACATTATGGCTGGTTGGAGACAGTCCGAACCACAAGTACCGGGTCCATGGTTCTGGCCGTATACTGGGGGGACGGGGACGACTCCCATTAACCCCTGACTATACCGGGGATACGCTTATCACAATGCCTTTCTGGTCTGTGCTGAAGCAGGGCATTCTGGCAGGCAAGTGGCTTGACCTTTATTAGTGAGCCTGGTTACCCCCTCTCGGAACCACAGACTTAGAAATCGCCAGCTCATATACAGTGCATAAAATATATTTATATATAAACCCTTATACACCATTTTAATAAAAAATATCACAAAATTCTTCTAAGTCCCTCGGGAAGAGTGAAAGACGAGCACGTTCATTTTCAGAGCTCTTAGATCTTCCTATAAGAAGTTAGCCAAAAAGTAGCTTCGAAAAACGCTTAGGTTAAGTTTCAGAGTTGCTTCTAATGTACCAAAGCTGGACTTAGACATAATTTCACTCTCACAACATTATGGCTGGTTGGAGACAGTCCGAACCACAAGTACCGGGTCCATGGTTCTGGCCGTATACTGGGGGAACGGGGACGACTCCCATTAACCCCTGACTAAACCGGGGATACGCTTATCACAATGCCTTTCTGGTCTGTGCTGAAGCAGGGCATTCTGGCAGGCAAGTGGCTTGACCTTTATTAGTGAGCCTGGATACCCCCTCTCGGAACCACAGACTTAGAAATCGCCAGCTCATATACAGTGCATAAAATATATTTATATATAAACCCTTATACACCATTTTAATAAAAAATATCACAAAATTCTTCTAAGTCCCTCGGGAAGAGTGAAAGACGCGCACGTTCATTTTCAGAGCTCCTAAACCTTCCTATAAGAAGTTAGCCAAAAAGTAGCTTCGAAAAACGCTTAGGTTAAGTTTCAGAGTTGCTTCTAATGTACCAAAGCTGGACTTAGACATAATTTCACTCTCACAACATAATGGCTGGTTGGAGACAGTCCGAACCACAAGTACCGGGTCCATGGTTCTGGCCGTATACTGGGGGGACGGGGACGACTCCCATTAACCCCTGACTATAAAGGGGATACGCTTATCACAATGCCTTTCTGGTCTGTGCTGAAGCAGGGCATTCTGGCAGGCAAGTGGCTTGACCTTTATTAGTGAGCCTGGTTACCCCCTCTCGGAACCACAGACTTAGAAATCGCCAGCTCATATACAGTGCATAAAATATATTTATATATAAACCCTTATACACCATTTTAATAAAAAATATCACAAAATTCTTCTAAGTCCCTCGGGAAGAGTGAAAGACGCGCACGTTCATTTTCAGAGCTCCTAGACCTTCCTATAAGAAGTTAGCCAAAAAGTAGCTTCGAAAAACGCTTAGGTTAAGTTTCAGAGTTGCTTCTAATGTACCAAAGCTGGACTTAGACATAATTTCACTCTCACAACATTATGGCTGGTTGGAGACAGTCCGAACCACAAGTACCGGGTCCATGGTTCTAGCCGTATACTGGGGGGACGGGGACGACTCCCATTAACCCCTGACTATACCGGGGATACGCTTATCACAATGCCTTTCTGGTCTGTGCTGAAGCAGGGCATTCTGGCAGGCAAGTGGCTTGACTTTTATTAGTGAGCCTGGTTACCCCCTCTCGGAACCACAGACTTAGAAATCGCCAGCTCATATACAGTGCATAAAATATATTTATATATAAACCCTTATACACCATTTTAATAAAAAATATCACAAAATTCTTCTAAGTCCCTCGGGAAGAGTGAAAGACGAGCACGTTCATTTTCAGAGCTCTTAGACCTTCCTATAAGAAGTTAGCCAAAAAGTAGCTTCGAAAAACGCTTAGGTTAAGTTTCAGAGTTGCTTCTAATGTACCAAAGCTGGACTTAGACATAATTTCACTCTCACAACATTATGGCTGGTTGGAGACAGTCCGAACCACAAGTACCGGGTCCATGGTTCTGGCCGTATACTGGGGGGACGGGGACGACTCCCATTAACCTCTGACTATACCGGGGATACGCTTATCACAATGCCTTTCTGGTCTGTGCTGAAGGAGGGAATTCTGGCAGCCAAGTTGCTTGACCTTTATTAGTGAGCCTGGTTACCCCCTCTCGGAACCACAGACTTAGAAATCGCCAGCTCATATACAGTGCATAAAATATATTTATATATATACCCTTATACACCATTTTTATAAAAAATATCACAAAATTCTTCTAAGTCCCTCGGGAAGAGTGAAAGACGCGCACGTTCATTTTCAGAGCTCCTAGACCTTCCTATAAGAAGTTAGCCAAAAAGTAGCTTCGAAAAACGCTTAGGTTAAGTTTCAGAGTTGCTTCTAATGTACCAAAGCTGGACTTAGACATAATTTCACTCTCACAACATTATGGCTGGTTGGAGACATTCCGAACCACAAGTACCGGGTCCATGGTTCTAGCCGTATACTGGGGGGACGGGACGACTCCCATTAACCCCTGACTATACCGGGGATACGCTTATCACAATGCCTTTCTGGTCTGTGCTGAAGCAGGGCATTCTGGCAGGCAAGTGGCTTGACCTTTATTAGTGAGCCTGGTTACCCCCTCTTGGAACCACAGACTTAGAAATCGCCAGCTCATATACAGTGCATAAAATATATTTATATATATACTCTTATACACCATTTTAATAAAAAATATCACAAAATTCTTCTAAGTCCCTCGGGAAGAGTGAAAGACGCGCACGTTCATTTTCAGAGCTCCTAGACCTTCCTATAAGAAGTTAGCCAAAAAGTAGCTTCGAAAAACGCTTAGGTTAAGTTTCAGAGTTGCTTCTAATGTACCAAAGCTGGACTTAGACATAATTTCACTCTCACAACATTATGGCTGGTTGGAGACAGTCCGAACCACAAGTACCGGGTCCATGGTTCTGGCCGTATACTGGGGGGACGGGGACGACTCCCATTAACCCCTGACTATACCGGGGATACGCTTATCACAATGCCTTTCTGGTCTGTGCTGAAGCAGGGCATTCTGGCAGGCAAGTGGCTTGACCTTTATTAGTGAGCCTGGTTACCCCCTCTCGGAACCACAGACTTAGAAATCGCCAGCTCATATACAGTGCATAAAATATATTTATATATATACCCTTATACACCATTTTTATAAAAAATATCACAAAATTCTTCTAAGTCCCTCGGGAAGAGTGAAAGACGCGCACGTTCATTTTCAGAGCTCCTAGACCTTCCTATAAGAAGTTAGCCAAAAAGTAGCTTCGAAAAACGCTTAGGTTAAGTTTCAGAGTTGCTTCTAATGTACCAAAGCTGGACTTAGACATAATTTCACTCTCACAACATTATGGCTGGTTGGAGACAGTCCGAACCACAAGTACCGGGTCCATGGTTCTAGCCGTATACTGGGGGGACGGGGACGACTCCCATTAACCCCTGACTATACCGGGGATACGCTTATCACAATGCCTTTCTGGTCTGTGCTGAAGCAGGGCATTCTGGCAGGCAAGTGGCTTGACTTTTATTAGTGAGCCTGGTTACCCCCTCTCGGAACCACAGACTTAGAAATCGCCAGCTCATATACAGTGCATAAAATATATTTATATATAAACCCTTATACACCATTTTAATAAAAAATATCACAAAATTCTTCTAAGTCCCTCGGGAAGAGTGAAAGACGAGCACGTTCATTTTCAGAGCTCTTAGACCTTCCTATAAGAAGTTAGCCAAAAAGTAGCTTCGAAAAACGCTTAGGTTAAGTTTCAGAGTTGCTTCTAATGTACCAAAGCTGGACTTAGACATAATTTCACTCTCACAACATTATGGCTGGTTGGAGACAGTCCGAACCACAAGTACCGGGTCCATGGTTCTGGCCGTATACTGGGGGGACGGGGACGACTCCCATTAACCCCTGACTATACCGGGGATACGCTTATCACAATGCCTTTCTGGTCTGTGCTGAAGCAGGGCATTCTGGCAGGCAAGTGGCTTGACCTTTATTAGTGAGCCTGGTTACCCCCTCTCGGAACCACAGACTTAGAAATCGCCAGCTCATATACAGTGCATAAAATATATTTATATATAAACCCTTATACACCATTTTAATAAAAAATATCACAAAATTCTTCTAAGTCCCTCGGGAAGAGTGAAAGACGAGCACGTTCATTTTCAGAGCTCTTAGATCTTCCTATAAGAAGTTAGCCAAAAAGTAGCTTCGAAAAACGCTTAGGTTAAGTTTCAGAGTTGCTTCTAATGTACCAAAGCTGGACTTAGACATAATTTCACTCTCACAACATTATGGCTGGTTGGAGACAGTCCGAACCACAAGTACCGGGTCCATGGTTCTGGCCGTATACTGGGGGAACGGGGACGACTCCCATTAACACCTGACTAAACCGGGGATACGCTTATCACAATGCCTTTCTGGTCTGTGCTGAAGCAGGGCATTCTGGCAGGCAAGTGGCTTGACCTTTATTAGTGAGCCTGGATACCCCCTCTCGGAACCACAGACTTAGAAATCGCCAGCTCATATACAGTGCATAAAATATATTTATATATAAACCCTTATACACCATTTTAATAAAAAATATCACAAAATTCTTCTAAGTCCCTCGGGAAGAGTGAAAGACGCGCACGTTCATTTTCAGAGCTCCTAAACCTTCCTATAAGAAGTTAGCCAAAAAGTAGCTTCGAAAAACGCTTAGGTTAAGTTTCAGAGTTGCTTCTAATGTACCAAAGCTGGACTTAGACATAATTTCACTCTCACAACATAATGGCTGGTTGGAGACAGTCCGAACCACAAGTACCGGGTCCATGGTTCTGGCCGTATACTGGGGGGACGGGGACGACTCCCATTAACCCCTGACTATACCGGGGATACGCTTATCACAATGCCTTTCTGGTCTGTGCTGAAGCAGGGCATTCTGGCAGGCAAGTGGCTTGACCTTTATTAGTGAGCCTGGTTACCCCCTCTCGGAACCACAGACTTAGAAATCGCCAGCTCATATACAGTGCATAAAATATATTTATATATAAACCCTTATACACCATTTTAATAAAAAATATCACAAAATTCTTCTAAGTCCCTCGGGAAGAGTGAAAGACGCGCACGTTCATTTTCAGAGCTCCTAGACCTTCCTATAAGAAGTTAGCCAAAAAGTAGCTTCGAAAAACGCTTAGGTTAAGTTTCAGAGTTGCTTCTAATGTACCAAAGCTGGACTTAGACATAATTTCACTCTCACAACATTATGGCTGGTTGGAGACAGTCCGAACCACAAGTACCGGGTCCATGGTTCTAGCCGTATACTGGGGGGACGGGGACGACTCCCATTAACCCCTGACTATACCGGGGATACGCTTATCACAATGCCTTTCTGGTCTGTGCTGAAGCAGGGCATTCTGGCAGGCAAGTGGCTTGACTTTTATTAGTGAGCCTGGTTACCCCCTCTCGGAACCACAGACTTAGAAATCGCCAGCTCATATACAGTGCATAAAATATATTTATATATAAACCCTTATACACCATTTTAATAAAAAATATCACAAAATTCTTCTAAGTCCCTCGGGAAGAGTGAAAGACGAGCACGTTCATTTTCAGAGCTCTTAGACCTTCCTATAAGAAGTTAGCCAAAAAGTAGCTTCGAAAAACGCTTAGGTTAAGTTTCAGAGTTGCTTCTAATGTACCAAAGCTGGACTTAGACATAATTTCACTCTCACAACATTATGGCTGGTTGGAGACAGTCCGAACCACAAGTACCGGGTCCATGGTTCTGGCCGTATACTGGGGGGACGGGGACGACTCCCATTAACCCCTGACTATACCGGGGATACGCTTATCACAATGCCTTTCTGGTCTGTGCTGAAGCAGGGCATTCTGGCAGGCAAGTGGCTTGACCTTTATTAGTGAGCCTGGTTACCCCCTCTCGGAACCACAGACTTAGAAATCGCCAGCTCATATACAGTGCATAAAATATATTTATATATAAACCCTTATACACCATTTTAATAAAAAATATCACAAAATTCTTCTAAGTCCCTCGGGAAGAGTGAAAGACGAGCACGTTCATTTTCAGAGCTCTTAGATCTTCCTATAAGAAGTTAGCCAAAAAGTAGCTTCGAAAAACGCTTAGGTTAAGTTTCAGAGTTGCTTCTAATGTACCAAAGCTGGACTTAGACATAATTTCACTCTCACAACATTATGGCTGGTTGGAGACAGTCCGAACCACAAGTACCGGGTCCATGGTTCTGGCCGTATACTGGGGGAACGGGGACGACTCCCATTAACCCCTGACTAAACCGGGGATACGCTTATCACAATGCCTTTCTGGTCTGTGCTGAAGCAGGGCATTCTGGCAGGCAAGTGGCTTGACCTTTATTAGTGAGCCTGGATACCCCCTCTCGGAACCACAGACTTAGAAATCGCCAGCTCATATACAGTGCATAAAATATATTTATATATAAACCCTTATACACCATTTTAATAAAAAATATCACAAAATTCTTCTAAGTCCCTCGGGAAGAGTGAAAGACGCGCACGTTCATTTTCAGAGCTCCTAAACCTTCCTATAAGAAGTTAGCCAAAAAGTAGCTTCGAAAAACGCTTAGGTTAAGTTTCAGAGTTGCTTCTAATGTACCAAAGCTGGACTTAGACATAATTTCACTCTCACAACATAATGGCTGGTTGGAGACAGTCCGAACCACAAGTACCGGGTCCATGGTTCTGGCCGTATACTGGGGGGACGGGGACGACTCCCATTAACCCCTGACTATACCGGGGATACGCTTATCACAATGCCTTTCTGGTCTGTGCTGAAGCAGGGCATTCTGGCAGGCAAGTGGCTTGACCTTTATTAGTGAGCCTGGTTACCCCCTCTCGGAACCACAGACTTAGAAATCGCCAGCTCATATACAGTGCATAAAATATATTTATATATAAACCCTTATACACCATTTTAATAAAAAATATCACAAAATTCTTCTAAGTCCCTCGGGAAGAGTGAAAGACGCGCACGTTCATTTTCAGAGCTCCTAGACCTTCCTATAAGAAGTTAGCCAAAAAGTAGCTTCGAAAAACGCTTAGGTTAAGTTTCAGAGTTGCTTCTAATGTACCAAAGCTGGACTTAGACATAATTTCACTCTCACAACATTATGGCTGGTTGGAGACAGTCCGAACCACAAGTACCGGGTCCATGGTTCTAGCCGTATACTGGGGGGACGGGGACGACTCCCATTAACCCCTGACTATACCGGGGATACGCTTATCACAATGCCTTTCTGGTCTGTGCTGAAGCAGGGCATTCTGGCAGGCAAGTGGCTTGACTTTTATTAGTGAGCCTGGTTACCCCCTCTCGGAACCACAGACTTAGAAATCGCCAGCTCATATACAGTGCATAAAATATATTTATATATAAACCCTTATACACCATTTTAATAAAAAATATCACAAAATTCTTCTAAGTCCCTCGGGAAGAGTGAAAGACGAGCACGTTCATTTTCAGAGCTCTTAGACCTTCCTATAAGAAGTTAGCCAAAAAGTAGCTTCGAAAAACGCTTAGGTTAAGTTTCAGAGTTGCTTCTAATGTACCAAAGCTGGACTTAGACATAATTTCACTCTCACAACATTATGGCTGGTTGGAGACAGTCCGAACCACAAGTACCGGGTCCATGGTTCTGGCCGTATATTGGGGGGACGGGGACGACTCCCATTAACCCCTGACTATACCGGGGATACGCTTATCACAATGCCTTTCTGGTCTGTGCTGAAGCAGGGCATTCTGGCAGGCAAGTGGCTTGACCTTTATTAGTGAGCCTGGTTACCCCCTCTCGGAACCACAGACTTAGAAATCGCCAGCTCATATACAGTGCATAAAATATATTTATATATAAACCCTTATACACCATTTTAATAAAAAATATCACAAAATTCTTCTAAGTCCCTCGGGAAGAGTGAAAGACGAGCACGTTCATTTTCAGAGCTCTTAGATCTTCCTATAAGAAGTTAGCCAAAAAGTAGCTTCGAAAAACGCTTAGGTTAAGTTTCAGAGTTGCTTCTAATGTACCAAAGCTGGACTTAGACATAATTTCACTCTCACAACATTATGGCTGGTTGGAGACAGTCCGAACCACAAGTACCGGGTCCATGGTTCTGGCCGTATACTGGGGGGACGGGGACGACTCCCATTAACCTCTGACTATACCGGGGATACGCTTATCACAATGCCTTTCTGGTCTGTGCTGAAGGAGGGCATTCTGGCAGCCAAGTTGCTTGACCTTTATTAGTGAGCCTGGATACCCCCTCTCGGAACCACAGACTTAGAAATCGCCAGCTCATATACAGTGCATAAAATATATTTATATATAAACCCTTATACACCATTTTAATAAAAAATATCACAAAATTCTTCTAAGTCCCTCGGGAAGAGTGAAAGACGCGCACGTTCATTTTCAGAGCTCCTAAACCTTCCTATAAGAAGTTAGCCAAAAAGTAGCTTCGAAAAACGCTTAGGTTAAGTTTCAGAGTTGCTTCTAATGTACCAAAGCTGGACTTAGACATAATTTCACTCTCACACCATAATGGCTGGTTGGAGACAGTCCGAACCACAAGTACCGGGTCCATGGTTCTGGCCGTATACTGGGGGGACGGGGACGACTCCCATTAACCCCTGACTATAAAGGGGATACGCTTATCACAATGCCTTTCTGGTCTGTGCTGAAGCAGGGCATTCTGGCAGGCAAGTGGCTTGACCTTTATTAGTGAGCCTGGTTACCCCCTCTCGGAACCACAGACTTAGAAATCGCCAGCTCATATACAGTGCATAAAATATATTTATATATAAACCCTTATACACCATTTTAATAAAAAATATCACAAAATTCTTCTAAGTCCCTTGGGAAGAGTGAAAGACGAGCACGTTCATTTTCAGAGCTCTTAGACCTTCCTATAAGAAGTTAGCCAAAAAGTAGCTTCGAAAAACGCTTAGGTTAAGTTTCAGAGTTGCTTCTAATGTACCAAAGCTGGACTTAGACATAATTTCACTCTCACAACATTATGACTGGTTGGAGACAGTCCGAACCACAAGTACCGGGTCCATGGTTCTGGCCGTATACTGGGGGGACGGGGACGACTCCCATTAACCCCTGACTATACCGGGGATACGCTTATCACAATGCCTTTCTGGTCTGTGCTGAAGGAGGGAATTCTGGCAGGCAAGTGGCTTGACCTTTATTAGTGAGCCTGGTTACCCCCTCTCGGAACCACAGACTTAGAAATCGCCAGCTCATATACAGTGCATAAAATATATTTATATATATACCCTTATACACCATTTTTATAAAAAATATCACAAAATTCTTCTATGTCCCTCGGGAAGAGTGAAAGACGCGCACGTTCATTTTCAGAGCTCCTAGACCTTCCTATAAGAAGTTAGCCAAAAAGTAGCTTCGAAAAACGCTTAGGTTAAGTTTCAGAGTTGCTTCTAATGTACCAAAGCTGGACTTTGACATAATTTCACTCTCACAACATTATGGCTGGTTGGAGACAGTCCGAACCACAAGTACCGGGTCCATGGTTCTGGCCGTATACTGGGGGAACGGGGACGACTCCCATTAACCCCTGACTAAACCGGGGATACGCTTATCACAATGCCTTTCTGGTCTGTGCTGAAGCAGGGCATTCTGGCAGGCAAGTGGCTTGACCTTTATTAGTGAGCCTGGTTACCCCCTCTCGGAACCACAGACTTAGAAATCGCCAGCTCATATACAGTGCATAAAATATATTTATATATAAACCCTTATACACCATTTTAATAAAAAATATCACAAAATTCTTCTAAGTCCCTCGGGAAGAGTGAAAGACGCGCACGTTCATTTTCAGAGCTCCTAAACCTTCCTATAAGAAGTTAGCCAAAAAGTAGCTTCGAAAAACGCTTAGGTTAAGTTTCAGAGTTGCTTCTAATGTACCAAAGCTGGACTTAGACATAATTTCACTCTCACAACATTATGGCTGGTTGGAGACAGTCCGAACCACAAGTACCGGGTCCATGGTTCTGGCCGTATACTGGGGGGACGGGGACGACTCCCATTAACCCCTGACTATACCGGGGATACGCTTATCACAATGCCTTTCTGGTCTGTGCTGAAGGAGGGAATTCTGGCAGCCAAGTTGCTTGACCTTTATTAGTGAGCCTGGTTACCCCCTCTCGTAACCACAGACTTAGAAATCGCCAGCTCATATACAGTGCATAAAATATATTTATATATATACCCTTATACACCATTTTAATAAAAAATATCACAAAATTCTTTTAAGTCCCTCGGGAAGAGTGAAAGACGCGCACGTTCATTTTCAGAGCTCCTAGACCTTCCTATAAGAAGTTAGCCAAAAAGTAGCTTCGAAAAACGCTTAGGTTAAGTTTCAGAGTTGCTTCTAATGTACCAAAGCTGGACTTAGACATAATTTCACTCTCACAACATTATGGCTGGTTGGAGACATTCCGAACCACAAGTACCGGGTCCATGGTTCTAGCCGTATACTGGGGGGACGGGGACGACTCCCATTAACCCCTGACTATACCGGGGATACGCTTATCACAATGCCTTTCTGGTCTGTGCTGAAGCAGGGCATTCTGGCAGGCAAGTGGCTTGACCTTTATTAGTGAGCCTGGTTACCCCCTCTTGGAACCACAGACTTAGAAATCGCCAGCTCATATACAGTGCATAAAATATATTTATATATATACTCTTATACACCATTTTAATAAAAAATATCACAAAATTCTTCTAAGTCCCTCGGGAAGAGTGAAAGACGCGCACGTTCATTTTCAGAGCTCCTAGACCTTCCTATAAGAAGTTAGCCAAAAAGTAGCTTCGAAAAACGCTTAGGTTAAGTTTCAGAGTTTCTTCTAATGTACCAAAGCTGGACTTAGACATAATTTCACTCTCACAACATTATGGCTGGTTGGAGACAGTCCGAACCACAAGTACCGGGTCCATGGTTCTGGCCGTATACTGGGGGGACGGGGACGACTCCCATTAACCCCTGACTATACCGGGGATACGCTTATCACAATGCCTTTCTGGTCTGTGCTGAAGGAGGGAATTCTGGCAGGCAAGTGGCTTGACCTTTATTAGTGAGCCTGGTTACCCCCTCTCGGAACCACAGACTTAGAAATCGCCAGCTCATATACAGTGCATAAAATATATTTATATATATACCCTTATACACCATTTTAATAAAAAATATCACAAAATTCTTCTAAGTCCCTCGGGAAGAGTGAAAGACGCGCACGTTCATTTTCAGAGCTCCTAGACCTTCCTATAAGAAGTTAGCCAAAAAGTAGCTTCGAAAAACGCTTAGGTTAAGTTTCAGAGTTGCTTCTAATGTACCAAAGCTGGACTTTGACATAATTTCACTCTCACAACATTATGGCTGGTTGGAGACAGTCCGAACCACAAGTACCGGGTCCATGGTTCTGGCCGTATACTGGGGGAACGGGGACGACTCCCATTAACCCCTGACTATACCGGGGATACGCTTATCACAATGCCTTTCTGGTCTGTGCTGAAGCAGGGCATTCTGGCAGGCAAGTGGCTTGACCTTTATTAGTGAGCCTGGTTACCCCCTCTCGGAACCACAGACTTAGAAATCGCCAGCTCATATACAGTGCATAAAATATATTTATATATAAACCCTTATACACCATTTTAATAAAAAATATCACAAAATTCTTCTAAGTCCCTCGGGAAGAGTGAAAGACGAGCACGTTCATTTTCAGAGCTCTTAGACCTTCCTATAAGAAGTTAGCCAAAAAGTAGCTTCGAAAAACGCTTAGGTTAAGTTTCAGAGTTGCTTCTAATGTACCAAAGCTGGACTTAGACATAATTTCACTCTCACAACATTATGGCTGGTTGGAGACATTCCGAACCACAAGTACCGGGTCCATGGTTCTAGCCGTATACTGGGGGGACGGGGACGACTCCCATTAACCCCTGACTATACCGGGGATACGCATATCACAATGCCTTTCTGGTCTGTGCTGAAGCAGGGCATTCTGGCAGGCAAGTGGCTTGACCTTTATTAGTGAGCCTGGTTACCCCCTCTCGGAACCACAGACTTAGAAATCGCCAGCTCATATACAGTGCATAAAATATATTTATATATATACCCTTATACACCATTTTTATAAAAAATATCACAAAATTCTTCTAAGTCCCTCTGGAAGAGTGAAAGTCGCGCACGTTCATTTTCAGAGCTCCTAGACCTTCCTATAAGAAGTTAGCCAAAAAGTAGCTTCGAAAAACGCTTAGGTTAAGTTTCAGAGTTGCTTCTAATGTACCAAAGCTGGACTTAGACATAATTTCACTCTCACAACATTATGACTGGTTGGAGACAGTCCGAACCACAAGTACCGGGTCCATGGTTCTGGCCGTATACTGGGGGGACGGGGACGACTCCCATTAACCCCTGACTATACCGGGGATACGCTTATCACAATGCCTTTCTGGTCTGTGCTGAAGGAGGGAATTCTGGCAGGCAAGTGGCTTGACCTTTATTAGTGAGCCTGGTTACCCCCTCTCGGAACCACAGACTTAGAAATCGCCAGCTCATATACAGTGCATAAAATATATTTATATATATACCCTTATACACCATTTTTATAAAAAATATCACAAAATTCTTCTATGTCCCTCGGGAAGAGTGAAAGACGCGCACGTTCATTTTCAGAGCTCCTAGACCTTCCTATAAGAAGTTAGCCAAAAAGTAGCTTCGAAAAACGCTTAGGTTAAGTTTCAGAGTTGCTTCTAATGTACCAAAGCTGGACTTTGACATAATTTCACTCTCACAACATTATGGCTGGTTGGAGACAGTCCGAACCACAAGTACCGGGTCCATGGTTCTGGCCGTATACTGGGGGAACGGGGACGACTCCCATTAACCCCTGACTAAACCGGGGATACGCTTATCACAATGCCTTTCTGGTCTGTGCTGAAGCAGGGCATTCTGGCAGGCAAGTGGCTTGACCTTTATTAGTGAGCCTGGATACCCCCTCTCGGAACCACAGACTTAGAAATCGCCAGCTCATATACAGTGCATAAAATATATTTATATATAAACCCTTATACACCATTTTAATAAAAAATATCACAAAATTCTTCTAAGTCCCTCGGGAAGAGTGAAAGACGCGCACGTTCATTTTCAGAGCTCCTAAACCTTCCTATAAGAAGTTAGCCAAAAAGTAGCTTCGAAAAACGCTTAGGTTAAGTTTCAGAGTTGCTTCTAATGTACCAAAGCTGGACTTAGACATAATTTCACTCTCACAACATTATGGCTGGTTGGAGACATTCCGAACCACAAGTACCGGGTCCATGGTTCTAGCCGTATACTGGGGGGACGGGGACGACTCCCATTAACCCCTGACTATACCGGGGATACGCTTATCACAATGCCTTTCTGGTCTGTGCTGAAGCAGGGCATTCTGGCAGGCAAGTGGCTTGACCTTTATTAGTGAGCCTGGTTACCCCCTCTTGGAACCACAGACTTAGAAATCGCCAGCTCATATACAGTGCATAAAATATATTTATATATATACTCTTATACACCATTTTAATAAAAAATATCACAAAATTCTTCTAAGTCCCTCGGGAAGAGTGAAAGACGCGCACGTTCATTTTCAGAGCTCCTAGACCTTCCTATAAGAAGTTAGCCAAAAAGTAGCTTCGAAAAACGCTTAGGTTAAGTTTCAGAGTTTCTTCTAATGTACCAAAGCTGGACTTAGACATAATTTCACTCTCACAACATTATGGCTGGTTGGAGACAGTCCGAACCACAAGTACCGGGTCCATGGTTCTGGCCGTATACTGGGGGGACGGGGACGACTCCCATTAACCCCTGACTATACCGGGGATACGCTTATCACAATGCCTTTCTGGTCTGTGCTGAAGGAGGGAATTCTGGCAGGCAAGTGGCTTGACCTTTATTAGTGAGCCTGGTTACCCCCTCTCGGAACCACAGACTTAGAAATCGCCAGCTCATATACAGTGCATAAAATATATTTATATATATACCCTTATACACCATTTTTATAAAAAATATCACAAAATTCTTCTAAGTCCCTCGGGAAGAGTGAAAGACGCGCACGTTCATTTTCAGAGCTCCTAGACCTTCCTATAAGAAGTTAGCCAAAAAGTAGCTTCGAAAAACGCTTAGGTTAAGTTTCAGAGTTGCTTCTAATGTACCAAAGCTGGACTTTGACATAATTTCACTCTCACAACATTATGGCTGGTTGGAGACAGTCCGAACCACAAGTACCGGGTCCATGGTTCTGGCCGTATACTGGGGGAACGGGGACGACTCCCATTAACCCCTGACTATACCGGGGATACGCTTATCACAATGCCTTTCTGGTCTGTGCTGAAGCAGGGCATTCTGGCAGGCAAGTGGCTTGACCTTTATTAGTGAGCCTGGTTACCCCCTCTCGGAACCACAGACTTAGAAATCGCCAGCTCATATACAGTGCATAAAATATATTTATATATAAACCCTTATACACCATTTTAATAAAAAATATCACAAAATTCTTCTAAGTCCCTCGGGAAGAGTGAAAGACGAGCACGTTCATTTTCAGAGCTCTTAGACCTTCCTATAAGAAGTTAGCCAAAAAGTAGCTTCGAAAAACGCTTAGGTTAAGTTTCAGAGTTGCTTCTAATGTACCAAAGCTGGACTTTGACATAATTTCACTCTCACAACATTATGGCTGGTTGGAGACAGTCCGAACCACAAGTACCGGGTCCATGGTTCTGGCCGTATACTGGGGGAACGGGGACGACTCCCATTAACCCCTGACTAAACCGGGGATACGCTTATCACAATGCCTTTCTGGTCTGTGCTGAAGCAGGGCATTCTGGCAGGCAAGTGGCTTGACCTTTATTAGTGAGCCTGGTTACCCCCTCTCGGAACCACAGACTTAGAAATCGCCAGCTCATATACAGTGCATAAAATATATTTATATATAAACCCTTATACACCATTTTAATAAAAAATATCACAAAATTCTTCTAAGTCCCTCGGGAAGAGTGAAAGACGCGCACGTTCATTTTCAGAGCTCCTAAACCTTCCTATAAGAAGTTAGCCAAAAAGTAGCTTCGAAAAACGCTTAGGTTAAGTTTCAGAGTTGCTTCTAATGTACCAAAGCTGGACTTAGACATAATTTCACTCTCACAACATAATGGCTGGTTGGAGACAGTCCGAACCACAAGTACCGGGTCCATGGTTCTGGCCGTATACTGGGGGGACGGGGACGACTCCCATTAACCCCTGACTATAAAGGGGATACGCTTATCACAATGCCTTTCTGGTCTGTGCTGAAGCAGGGCATTCTGGCAGGCAAGTGGCTTGACCTTTATTAGTGAGCCTGGTTACCCCCTCTCGGAACCACAGACTTAGAAATCGCCAGCTCATATACAGTGCATAAAATATATTTATATATAAACCCTTATACACCATTTTAATAAAAAATATCACAAAATTCTTCTAAGTCCCTCGGGAAGAGTGAAAGACGAGCACGTTCATTTTCAGAGCTCTTAGACCTTCCTATAAGAAGTTAGCCAAAAAGTAGCTTCGAAAAACGCTTAGGTTAAGTTTCAGAGTTGCTTCTAATGTACCAAAGCTGTACTTAGACATAATTTCACTCTCACAACATTATGACTGGTTGGAGACAGTCCGAACCACAAGTACCGGGTCCATGGTTCTGGCCGTATACTGGGGGGACGGGGACGACTCCCATTAACCCCTGACTATACCGGGGATACGCTTATCACAATGCCTTTCTGGTCTGTGCTGAAGGAGGGAATTCTGGCAGGCAAGTGGCTTGACCTTTATTAGTGAGCCTGGTTACCCCCTCTCGGAACCACAGACTTAGAAATCGCCAGCTCATATACAGTGCATAAAATATATTTATATATATACCCTTATACACCATTTTTATAAAAAATATCACAAAATTCTTCTATGTCCCTCGGGAAGAGTGAAAGACGCGCACGTTCATTTTCAGAGCTCCTAGACCTTCCTATAAGAAGTTAGCCAAAAAGTAGCTTCGAAAAACGCTTAGGTTAAGTTTCAGAGTTGCTTCTAATGTACCAAAGCTGGACTTAGACATAATTTCACTCTCACAACATTATGGCTGGTTGGAGACAGTCCGAACCACAAGTACCGGGTCCATGGTTCTGGCCGTATACTGGGGGAACGGGGACGATTCCCATTAACCCCTGACTAAACCGGGGATACGCTTATCACAATGCCTTTCTGGTCTGTGCTGAAGCAGGGCATTCTGGCAGGCAAGTGGCTTGACCTTTATTAGTGAGCCTGGTTACCCCCTCTCGGAACCACAGACTTAGAAATCGCCAGCTCATATACAGTGCATAAAATATATTTATATATAAACCCTTATACACCATTTTAATAAAAAATATCACAAAATTCTTCTAAGTCCCTCGGGAAGAGTGAAAGACGCGCACGTTCATTTTCAGAGCTCCTAAACCTTCCTATAAGAAGTTAGCCAAAAAGTAGCTTCGAAAAACGCTTAGGTTAAGTTTCAGAGTTGCTTCTAATGTACCAAAGCTGGACTTAGACATAATTTCACTCTCACAACATTATGGCTGGTTGGAGACAGTCCGAACCACAAGTACCGTTTCCATGGTTCTGGCCGTATACTGGGGGGACGGGGACGACTCCCATTAACCCCTGACTATACCGGGGATACGCTTATCACAATGCCTTTCTGGTCTGTGCTGAAGCAGGGCATTCTGGCAGGCAAGTGGCTTGACCTTTATTAGTGAGCCTGGTTACCCCCTCTCGGAACCACAGACTTAGAAATCGCCAGCTCATATACAGTGCATAAAATATATTTATATATAAACCCTTATACACCATTTTAATAAAAAATATCACAAAATTCTTCTAAGTCCCTCGGGAAGAGTGAAAGACGAGCACGTTCATTTTCAGAGCTCTTAGACCTTCCTATAAGAAGTTAGCCAAAAAGTAGCTTCGAAAAACGCTTAGGTTAAGTTTCAGAGTTGCTTCTAATGTACCAAAGCTGGACTTAGACATAATTTCACTCTCACAACATAATGGCTGGTTGGAGACAGTCCGAACCACAAGTACCGGGTCCATGGTTCTGGCCGTATACTGGGGGGACGGGGACGACTCCCATTAACCCCTGACTATAAAGGGGATACGCTTATCACAATGCCTTTCTGGTCTGTGCTGAAGCAGGGCATTCTGGCAGCCAAGTGGCTTGACCTTTATTAGTGAGCCTGGTTACCCCCTCTCGGAACCACAGACTTAGAAATCGCCAGCTCATATACAGTGCATAAAATATATTTATATATATACCCTTATACACCATTTTTATAAAAAATATCACAAAATTCTTCTAAGTCCCTCGGGAAGAGTGAAAGACGCGCACGTTCATTTTCAGAGCTCCTAGACCTTCCTATAAGAAGTTAGCCAAAAAGTAGCTTCGAAAAACGCTTAGGTTAAGTTTCAGAGTTGCTTCTAATGTACCAAAGCTGGACTTAGACATAATTTCACTCTCACAACATTATGGCTGGTTGGAGACATTCCGAACCACAAGTACCGGGTCCATGGTTCTAGCCGTATACTGGGGGGACGGGGACGACTCCCATTAACCCCTGACTATACCGGGGATACGCTTATCACAATGCCTTTCTGGTCTGTGCTGAAGCAGGGCATTCTGGCAGGCAAGTGGCTTGACCTTTATTAGTGAGCCTGGTTACCCCCTCTCGGAACCACAGACTTAGAAATCGCCAGCTCATATACAGTGCATAAAATATATTTATATATAAACCCTTATACACCATTTTAATAAAAAATATCACAAAATTCTTCTAAGTCCCTCGGGAAGAGTGAAAGACGAGCACGTTCATTTTCAGAGCTCTTAGACCTTCCTATAAGAAGTTAGCCAAAAAGTAGCTTCGAAAAACGCTTAGGTTAAGTTTCAGAGTTGCTTCTAATGTACCAAAGCTGGACTTAGACATAATTTCACTCTCACAACATTATGACTGGTTGGAGACAGTCCGAACCACAAGTACCGGGTCCATGGTTCTGGCCGTATACTGGGGGGACGGGGACGACTCCCATTAACCCCTGACTATACCGGGGATACGCTTATCACAATGCCTTTCTGGTCTGTGCTGAAGGAGGGAATTCTGGCAGGCAAGTGGCTTGACCTTTATTAGTGAGCCTGGTTACCCCCTCTCGGAACCACAGACTTAGAAATCGCCAGCTCATATACAGTGCATAAAATATATTTATATATATACCCTTATACACCATTTTTATAAAAAATATCACAAAATTCTTCTATGTCCCTCGGGAAGAGTGAAAGACGCGCACGTTCATTTTCAGAGCTCCTAGACCTTCCTATAAGAAGTTAGCCAAAAAGTAGCTTCGAAAAAAGCTTAGGTTAAGTTTCAGAGTTGCTTCTAATGTACCAAAGCTGGACTTTGACATAATTTCACTCTCACAACATTATGGCTGGTTGGAGACAGTCCGAACCACAAGTACCGGGTCCATGGTTCTGGCCGTATACTGGGGGAACGGGGACGACTCCCATTAACCCCTGACTAAACCGGGGATACGCTTATCACAATGCCTTTCTGGTCTGTGCTGAAGCAGGGCATTCTGGCAGGCAAGTGGCTTGACCTTTATTAGTGAGCCTGGTTACCCCCTCTCGGAACCACAGACTTAGAAATCGCCAGCTCATATACAGTGCATAAAATATATTTATATATAAACCCTTATACACCATTTTAATAAAAAATATCACAAAATTCTTCTAAGTCCCTCGGGAAGAGTGAAAGACGAGCACGTTCATTTTCAGAGCTCTTAGACCTTCCTATAAGAAGTTAGCCAAAAAGTAGCTTCGAAAAACGCTTAGGTTAAGTTTCAGAGTTGCTTCTAATGTACCAAAGCTGGACTTAGACATAATTTCACTCTCACAACATTATGGCTGGTTGAAGACAGTCCGAACCACAAGTACCGGGTCCATGGTTCTGGCCGTATACTGGGGGGACGGGGACGACTCCCATTAACCCCTGACTATACCGGGGATACGCTTATCACAATGCCTTTCTGGTCTGTGCTGAAGGAGGGAATTCTGGCAGCCAAGTTGCTTGACCTTTTTAAGTGAGCCTGGTTACCCCCTCTCGTAACCACAGACTTAGAAATCGCCAGCTCATATACAGTGCATAAAATATATTTATATATATACCCTTATACACCATTTTTATAAAAAATATCACAAAATTCTTCTAAGTCCCTCGGGAAGAGTGAAAGACGCGCACGTTCATTTTCAGAGCTCCTAGACCTTCCTATAAGAAGTTAGCCAAAAAGTAGCTTCGAAAAACGCTTAGGTTAAGTTTCAGAGTTGCTTCTAATGTACCAAAGCTGGACTTAGACATAATTTCACTCTCACAACATTATGGCTGGTTGGAGACATTCCGAACCACAAGTACCGGGTCCATGGTTCTAGCCGTATACTGGGGGGACGGGGACGACTCCCATTAACCCCTGACTATACCGGGGATACGCTTATCACAATGCCTTTCTGGTCTGTGCTGAAGCAGGGCATTCTGGCAGGCAAGTGGCTTGACCTTTATTAGTGAGCCTGGTTACCCCCTCTTGGAACCACAGACTTAGAAATCGCCAGCTCATATACAGTGCATAAAATATATTTATATATATACTCTTATACACCATTTTAATAAAAAATATCACAAAATTCTTCTAAGTCCCTCGGGAAGAGTGAAAGACGCGCACGTTCATTTTCTGAGCTCCTAGACCTTCCTATAAGAAGTTAGCCAAAAAGTAGCTTCGAAAAACGCTTAGGTTAAGTTTCAGAGTTGCTTCTAATGTACCAAAGCTGGACTTAGACATAATTTCACTCTCACAACATTATGGCTGGTTGGAGACAGTCCGAACCACAAGTACCGTTTCCATGGTTCTGGCCGTATACTGGGGGGACGGGGACGACTCCCATTAACCCCTGACTATACCGGGGATACGCTTATCACAATGCCTTTCTGGTCTGTGCTGAAGCAGGGCATTCTGGCAGGCAAGTGGCTTGACCTTTATTAGTGAGCCTGGTTACCCCCTCTCGGAACCACAGACTTAGAAATCGCCAGCTCATATACAGTGCATAAAATATATTTATATATAAACCCTTATACACCATTTTAATAAAAAATATCACAAAATTCTTCTAAGTCCCTCGGGAAGAGTGAAAGACGAGCACGTTCATTTTCAGAGCTCTTAGACCTTCCTATAAGAAGTTAGCCAAAAAGTAGCTTCGAAAAACGCTTAGGTTAAGTTTCAGAGTTGCTTCTAATGTACCAAAGCTGGACTTAGACATAATTTCACTCTCACAACATTATGGCTGGTTGGAGACAGTCCGAACCACAAGTACCGGGTCCATGGTTCTGGCCGTATACTGGGGGGACGGGGACGACTCCCATTAACCCCTGACTATACCGGGGATACGCTTATCACAATGCCTTTCTGGTCTGTGCTGAAGGAGGGAATTCTGGCAGCCAAGTTGCTTGACCTTTATTAGTGAGCCTGGTTACCCCCTCTCGTAACCACAGACTTAGAAATCGCCAGCTCATATACAGTGCATAAAATATATTTATATATATACCCTTATACACCATTTTTATAAAAAATATCACAAAATTCTTCTAAGTCCCTCGGGAAGAGTGAAAGACGCGCACGTTCATTTTCAGAGCTCTTAGACCTTCCTATAAGAAGTTAGCCAAAAAGTAGCTTCGAAAAACGCTTAGGTTAAGTTTCAGAGTTGCTTCTAATGTACCAAAGCTGGACTTAGACATAATTTCACTCTCACAACATTATGGCTGGTTGGAGACATTCCGAACCACAAGTACCGGGTCCATGGTTCTAGCCGTATACTGGGGGGACGGGGACGACTCCCATTAACCCCTGACTATACCGGGGATACGCTTATCACAATGCCTTTCTGGTCTGTGCTGAAGCAGGGCATTCTGGCAGGCAAGTGGCTTGACCTTTATTAGTGAGCCTGGTTACCCCCTCTTGGAACCACAGACTTAGAAATCGCCAGCTCATATACAGTGCATAAAATATATTTATATATATACTCTTATACACCATTTTAATAAAAAATATCACAAAATTCTTCTAAGTCCCTCGGGAAGAGTGAAAGACGCGCACGTTCATTTTCTGAGCTCCTAGACCTTCCTATAAGAAGTTAGCTAAAAAGTAGCTTCGAAAAACGCTTAGGTTAAGTTTCAGAGTTTCTTCTAATGTACCAAAGCTGGACTTAGACATAATTTCACTCTCACAACATTATGGCTGGTTGGAGACAGTCCGAACCACAAGTACCGTTTCCATGGTTCTGGCCGTATACTGGGGGGACGGGGACGACTCCCATTAACCCCTGACTATACCGGGGATACGCTTATCACAATGCCTTTCTGGTCTGTGCTGAAGCAGGGCATTCTGGCAGGCAAGTGGCTTGACCTTTATTAGTGAGCCTGGTTACCCCCTCTTGGAACCACAGACTTAGAAATCGCCAGCTCATATACAGTGCATAAATATATTTATATATATACTCTTATACACCATTTTAATAAAAAATATCACAAAATTCTTCTAAGTCCCTCGGGAAGAGTGAAAGACGCGCACGTTCATTTTCTGAGCTCCTAGACCTTCCTATAAGAAGTTAGCCAAAAAGTAGCTTCGAAAAACGCTTAGTTTAAGTTTCAGAGTTTCTTCTAATGTACCAAAGCTGGACTTAGACATAATTTCACTCTCACAACATTATGGCTGGTTGGAGACAGTCCGAACCACAAGTACCGGGTCCATGGTTCTGGCCGTATACTGGGGGGACGGGGACGACTCCCATTAACCCCTGACTATACCGGGGATACGCTTATCACAATGCCTTTCTGGTCTGTGCTGAAGGAGGGAATTCTGGCAGGCAAGTGGCTTGACCTTTATTAGTGAGCCTGGTTACCCCCTCTCGGAACCACAGACTTAGAAATCGCCAGCTCATATACAGTGCATAAAATATATTTATATATATACCCTTATACACCATTTTTATAAAAAATATCACAAAATTCTTCTAAGTCCCTCGGGAAGAGTGAAAGACGCGCACGTTCATTTTCAGATCTCCTAGACCTTCCTATAAGAAGTTAGCCAAAAAGTAGCTTCGAAAAACGCTTAGGTTAAGTTTCAGAGTTGCTTCTAATGTACCAAAGCTGGACTTTGACATAATTTCACTCTCACAACATTATGGCTGGTTGGAGACAGTCCGAACCACAAGTACCGGGTCCATGGTTCTAGCCGTATACTGGGGGAACGGGGACGACTCCCATTAACCCCTGACTATACCGGGGATACGCTTATCACAATGCCTTTCTGGTCTGAGCTGAAGCAGGGCATTCTGGCAGGCAAGTGGCTTGACCTTTATTAGTGAGCCTGGTTACCCCCTCTCGGAACCACAGACTTAGAAATCGCCAGCTCATATACAGTGCATAAAATATATTTATACTGTATATAAACCCTTATACACCATTTTAATAAAAAATATCACAAAATTCTTCTAAGTCCCTCGGGAAGAGTGAAAGACGAGCACGTTCATTTTCAGAGCTCTTAGACCTTCCTATAAGAAGTTAGCCAAAAAGTAGCTTCGAAAAACGCTTAGGTTAAGTTTCAGAGTTGCTTCTAATGTACCAAAGCTGGACTTAGACATAATTTCACTCTCACAACATTATGGCTGGTTGGAGACATTCCGAACCACAAGTACCGGGTCCATGGTTCTAGCCGTATACTGGGGGGACGGGGACGACTCCCATTAACCCCTGACTATACCGGGGATACGCTTATCACAATGCCTTTCTGGTCTGTGCTGAAGCAGGGCATTCTGGCAGGCAAGTGGCTTGACCTTTATTAGTGAGCCTGGTTACCCCCTCTTGGAACCACAGACTTAGAAATCGCCAGCTCATATACAGTGCATAAAATATATTTATATATATACTCTTATACACCATTTTAATAAAAAATATCACAAAATTCTTCTAAGTCCCTCGGGAAGAGTGAAAGACGCGCACGTTCATTTTCAGAGCTCCTAGACCTTCCTATAAGAAGTTAGCCAAAAAGTAGCTTCGAAAAACGCTTAGGTTAAGTTTCAGAGTTGCTTCTAATGTACCAAAGCTGGACTTAGACATAATTTCACTCTCACAACATTATGGCTGGTTGGAGACAGTCCGAACCACAAGTACCGGGTCCATGGTTCTGGCCGTATACTGGGGGGACGGGGACGACTCCCATTAACCCCTAACTATACCGGGGATACGCTTATCACAATGCCTTTCTGGTCTGTGCTGAAGCAGGGCATTCTGGCAGGCAAGTGGCTTGACCTTTATTAGTGAGCCTGGTTACCCCCTCTTGGAACCACAGACTTAGAAATCGCCAGCTCATATACAGTGCATAAAATATATTTATATATAAACCCTTATACACCATTTTAATAAAAAATATCACAAAATTCTTCTAAGTCCCTCGGGAAGAGTGAAAGACGCGCACGTTCATTTTCAGAGCTCCTAGACCTTCCTATAAGAAGTTAGCCAAAAAGTAGCTTCGAAAAACGCTTAGGTTAAGTTTCAGAGTTGCTTCTAATGTACCAAAGCTGGACTTAGACATAATTTCACTCTCACAACATTATGGCTGGTTGGAGACAGTCCGAACCACAAGTACCGGGTCCATGGTTCTGGCCGTATACTGGGGGGACGGGGACGACTCCCATTAACCCCTGACTATACCGGGGATACGCTTATCACAATGCCTTTTTGGTCTGTGCTGAAGCAGGGCATTCTGGCAGGCAAATGGCTTGACCTTTATTAGTGAGCCTGGTTACCCCCTCTCGGAACCACAGACTTAGAAATCGCCAGCTCATATACAGTGCATAAAATATATTTATATATAAACCCTTATACACCATTTTAATAAAAAATATCACAAAATTCTTCTAAGTCCCTCGGGAAGAGTGAAAGACGAGCACGTTCATTTTCAGAGCTCTTAGACCTTCCTATAAGAAGTTAGCCAAAAAGTAGCTTCGAAAAACGCTTAGGTTAAGTTTCAGAGTTGCTTCTAATGTACCAAAGCTGGACTTAGACATAATTTCACTCTCACAACATTATGGCTGGTTGGAGACAGTCCGAACCACAAGTACCGGGTCCATGGTTCTGGCCGTATACTGGGGGGACGGGGACGACTCCCATTAACCCCTGACTATACCGGGGATACGCTTATCACAATGCCTTTCTGGTCTGTGCTGAAGCAGGGCATTCTGGCAGGCAAGTGGCTTGACCTTTATTAGTGAGCCTGGTTACCCCCTCTCGGAACCACAGACTTAGAAATCGCCAGCTCATATACAGTGCATAAAATATATTTATATATAAACCCTTATACACCATTTTAATAAAAAATATCACAAAATTCTTCTAAGTCCCTCGGGAAGAGTGAAAGACGAGCACGTTCATTTTCAGAGCTCTTAGACCTTCCTATAAGAAGTTAGCCAAAAAGTAGCTTCGAAAAACGCTTAGGTTAAGTTTCAGAGTTGCTTCTAATGTACCAAAGCTGGACTTAGACATAATTTCACTCTCACAACATTATGGCTGGTTGGAGACATTCCGAACCACAAGTACCGGGTCCATGGTTCTAGCCGTATACTGGGGGGACGGGGACGACTCCCATTAACCCCTGACTATACCGGGGATACGCTTATCACAATGCCTTTCTGGTCTGTGCTGAAGCAGGGCATTCTGGCAGGCAAGTGGCTTGACCTTTATTAGTGAGCCTGGTTACCCCCTCTTGGAACCACAGACTTAGAAATCGCCAGCTCATATACAGTGCATAAAATATATTTATATATATACTCTTATACACCATTTTAATAAAAAATATCACAAAATTCTTCTAAGTCCCTCGGGAAGAGTGAAAGACGCGCACGTTCATTTTCAGAGCTCCTAGACCTTCCTATAAGAAGTTAGCCAAAAAGTAGCTTCGAAAAACGCTTAGGTTAAGTTTCAGAGTTGCTTCTAATGTACCAAAGCTGGACTTAGACATAATTTCACTCTCACAACAGTATGGCTGGTTGGAGACAATCCGAACCACAAGTACCGGGTCCATGGTTCTGGCCGTATACTGGGGGGACGGGGACGACTCCCATTAACCCCTGACTATACCGGGGATACGCTTATCACAATGCCTTTCTGGTCTGTGCTGAAGCAGGGCATTCTGGCAGGCAAGTGGCTTGACCTTTATTAGTGAGCCTGGTTACCCCCTCTTGGAACCACAGACTTAGAAATCGCCAGCTCATATACAGTGCATAAAATATATTTATATATAAACCCTTATACACCATTTTAATAAAAAATATCACAAAATTCTTCTAAGTCCCTCGGGAAGAGTGAAAGACGAGCACGTTCATTTTCAGAGCTCTTAGACCTTCCTATAAGAAGTTAGCCAAAAAGTAGCTTCGAAAAACGCTTAGGTTAAGTTTCAGAGTTGCTTCTAATGTACCAAAGCTGGACTTAGACATAATTTCACTCTCACAACATTATGGCTGGTTGGAGACAGTCCGAACCACAAGTACCGTTTCCATGGTTCTGGCCGTATACTGGGGGGACGGGGACGACTCCCATTAACCCCTGACTATACCGGGGATACGCTTATCACAATGCCTTTCTGGTCTGTGCTGAAGCAGGGCATTCTGGCAGGCAAGTGGCTTGACCTTTATTAGTGAGCCTGGTTACCCCCTCTCGGAACCTCAGACTTAGAAATCGCCAGCTCATATACAGTGCATAAAATATATTTATATATAAACCCTTATACACCATTTTAATAAAAAATATCACAAAATTCTTCTAAGTCCCTCGGGAAGAGTGAAAGACGAGCACGTTCATTTTCAGAGCTCTTAGACCTTCCTATAAGAAGTTAGCCAAAAAGTAGCTTCGAAAAACGCTTAGGTTAAGTTTCAGAGTTGCTTCTAATGTACCAAAGCTGGACTTAGACATAATTTCACTCTCACAACATTATGGCTGGTTGGAGACAGTCCGAACCACAAGTACCGGGTCCATGGTTCTGGCCGTATACTGGGGGGACGGGGACGACTCCCATTAACCCCTGACTATACCGGGGATACGCTTATCACAATGCCTTTCTGGTCTGTGCTGAAGGAGGGAATTCTGGCAGCCAAGTTGCTTGACCTTTATTAGTGAGCCTGGTTACCCCCTCTCGTAACCACAGACTTAGAAATCGCCAGCTCATATACAGTGCATAAAATATATTTATATATATACCCTTATACACCATTTTTATAAAAAATATCACAAAATTCTTCTAAGTCCCTCGGGAAGAGTGAAAGACGCGCACGTTCATTTTCAGAGCTCCTAGACCTTCCTATAAGAAGTTAGCCAAAAAGTAGCTTCGAAAAACGCTTAGGTTAAGTTTCAGAGTTGCTTCTAATGTACCAAAGCTGGACTTAGACATAATTTCACTCTCACAACATTATGGCTGGTTGGAGACAGTCCGAACCACAAGTACCGGGTCCATGGTTCTGGCCGTATACTGGGGGGACGGGGACGACTCCCATTAACCCCTGACTATACCGGGGATACGCTTATCACAATGCCTTTCTGGTCTGTGCTGAAGCAGGGCATTCTGGCAGGCAAGTGGCTTGACCTTTATTAGTGAGCCTGGTTACCCCCTCTCGGAACCACAGATTTAGAAATCGCCAGCTCATATACAGTGCATAAAATATATTTATATATATACCCTTATACACCATTTTTATAAAAAATATCACAAAATTCTTCTAAGTCCCTCGGGAAGAGTGAAAGACGCGCACGTTCATTTTCAGAGCACCTAGACCTTCCTATAAGAAGTTAGCCAAAAAGTAGCTTCGAAAAACGCTTAGGTTAAGTTTCAGAGTTGCTTCTAATGTATCAAAGCTGTACTTAGACATAATTTCACTCTCACAACATTATGGCTGGTTGGAGACAGTCCGAACCACAAGTACCGGGTCCATGGTTCTGGCCGTATACTGGGGGGACGGGGACGACTCCCATTAACACCTGACTATACCGGGGATACGCTTATCACAATGCGTTTCTGGTCTGTGCTGAAGGAGGGAATTCTGGCAGCCAAGTGGCTTGACCTTTATTAGTGAGCCTGGTTACCCCCTCTCGGAACCACAGACTTAGAAATCGCCAGCTCATATACAGTGCATAAAATATATTTATATATATACCCTTATACACCATTTTTATAAAAAATATCACAAAATTCTTCTAAGTCCCTCGGGAAGAGTGAAAGTCGCGCACGTTCATTTTCAGAGCTCCTAGACCTTCCTATAAGAAGTTAGCCAAAAAGTAGCTTCGAAAAACGCTTAGGTTAAGTTTCAGAGTTGCTTCTAATGTACCAAAGCTGGACTTAGACATAATTTCACTCTCACAACATTATGGCTGGTTGGAGACAGTCCGAACCACAAGTACCGGGTCCATGGTTCTAGCCGTATACTGGGGGGACGGGGACGACTCCCATTAACCCCTAACTATACCGGGGATACGCTTATCACAATGCCTTTCTGGTCTGTGCTGAAGCAGGGCATTCTGGCAGGCAAGTGGCTTGACCTTTATTAGTGAGCCTGGTTACCCCCTCTTGGAACCACAGACTTAGAAATCGCCAGCTCATATACAGTGCATAAAATATATTTATATATAAACCCTTATACACCATTTTAATAAAAAATATCACAAAATTCTTCTAAGTCCCTCGGGAAGAGTGAAAGACGAGCACGTTCATTTTCAGAGCTCTTAGACCTTCCTATAAGAAGTTAGCCAAAAAGTAGCTTCGAAAAACGCTTAGGTTAAGTTTCAGAGTTGCTTCTAATGTACCAAAGCTGGACTTAGACATAATTTCACTCTCACAACATTATGGCTGGTTGGAGACAGTCCGAACCACAAGTACCGGGTCCATGGTTCTGGCCGTATACTGGGGGGACGGAGACGACTCCCATTAACCCCTGACTATACCGGGGATACGCTTATCACAATGCCTTTCTGGTCTGTGCTGAAGGAGGGAATTCTGGCAGCCAAGTTGTTTGACCTTTATTAGTGAGCCTGGTTACCCCCTCTCGTAACCACAGACTTAGAAATCGCCAGCTCATATACAGTGCATAAAATATATTTATATATATACCCTTATACACCATTTTTATAAAAAATATCACAAAATTCTTCTAAGTCCCTCGGGAAGAGTGAAAGACGCGCACGTTCATTTTCAGAGCTCCTAGACCTTCCTATAAGAAGTTAGCCAAAAAGTAGCTTCGAAAAACGCTTAGGTTAAGTTTCAGAGTTGCTTCTAATGTACCAAAGCTGGACTTAGACATAATTTCACTCTCACAACATTATGGCTGGTTGGAGACAGTCCGAACCACAAGTACCGGGTCCATGGTTCTGGCCGTATACTGGGGGGACGGGGACGACTCCCATTAACCCCTGACTATACCGGGGATACGCTTATCACAATGCCTTTCTGGTCTGTGCTGAAGCAGGGCATTCTGGCAGGCAAGTGGCTTGACCTTTATTAGTGAGCCTGGTTACCCCCTCTCGGAACCACAGACTTAGAAATCGCCAGCTCATATACAGTGCATAAAATATATTTATATATATACCCTTATACACCATTTTTATAAAAAATATCACAAAATTCTTCTAAGTCCCTCGGGAAGAGTGAAAGACGCGCACGTTCATTTTCAGAGCTCCTAGACCTTCCTATAAGAAGTTAGCCAAAAAGTAGCTTCGAAAAACGCTTAGGTTAAGTTTCAGAGTTGCTTCTAATGTACCAAAGCTGGACTTAGACATAATTTCACTCTCACAACATTATGGCTGGTTGGAGACAGTCCGAACCACAAGTACCGGGTCCATGGTTCTGGCCGTATACTGGGGGGACGGGGACGACTCCCATTAACCCCTGACTATACCGGGGATACGCTTATCACAATGCCTTTCTGGTCTGTGCTGAAGGAGGGAATTCTGGCAGCCAAGTGGCTTGACCTTTATTAGTGAGCCTGGTTACCCCCTCTCGGAACCACAGACTTAGAAATCGCCAGCTCATATACAGTGCATAAAATATATTTATATATATACCCTTATACACCATTTTTATAAAAAATATCACAAAATTCTTCTAAGTCCCTCGGGAAAAGTGAAAGACGCGCACGTTCATTTTCAGAGCTCCTAGACCTTCCTATAAGAAGTTAGCCAAAAAGTAGCTTCGAAAAACGCTTAGGTTAAGTTTCAGAGTTGCTTCTAATGTACCAAAGCTGGACTTTGACATAATTTCACTCTCACAACATTATGACTGGTTGGAGACAGTCCGAACCACAAGTACCGGGTCCATGGTTCTGGCCGTATACTGGGGGAACGGGGACGACTCCCATTAACCCCTGACTATACCGGGGATACGCTTATCACAATGCCTTTCTGGTCTGTGCTGAAGCAGGGCATTCTGGCAGGCAAGTGGCTTGACCTTTATTAGTGAGCCTGGTTACCCCCTCTCGGAACCACAGACTTAGAAATCGCCAGCTCATATACGGTGCATAAAATATATTTATATATAAACCCTTATACACCATTTTAATAAAAAATATCACAAAATTCTTCTAAGTCCCTCGGGAAGAGTGAAAGACGCGCACGTTCATTTTCAGAGCTCCTAGACCTTCCTATAAGAAGTTAGCCAAAAAGTAGCTTCGAAAAACGCTTAGGTTAAGTTTCAGAGTTGCTTCTAATGTACCAAAGCTGGACTTAGACATAATTTCACTCTCACAACATTATGGCTGGTTGGAGACAGTCCGAACCACAAGTACCGGGTCCATGGTTCTAGCCGTATACTGGGGGGACGGGGACGACTCCCATTAACCCCTAACTATACCGGGGATACGCTTATCACAATGCCTTTCTGGTCTGTGCTGAAGCAGGGCATTCTGGCAGGCAAGTGGCTTGACCTTTATTAGTGAGCCTGGTTACCCCCTCTTGGAACCACAGACTTAGAAATCGCCAGCTCATATACAGTGCATAAAATATATTTATATATAAACCCTTATACACCATTTTAATAAAAAATATCACAAAATTCTTCTAAGTCCCTCGGGAAGAGTGAAAGACGAGCACGTTCATTTTCAGAGCTCTTAGACCTTCCTATAAGAAGTTAGCCAAAAAGTAGCTTCGAAAAACGCTTAGGTTAAGTTTCAGAGTTGCTTCTAATGTACCAAAGCTGGACTTAGACATAATTTCACTCTCACAACATTATGGCTGGTTGGAGACAGTCCGAACCACAAGTACCGGGTCCATGGTTCTGGCCGTATACTGGGGGGACGGAGACGACTCCCATTAACCCCTGACTATACCGGGGATACGCTTATCACAATGCCTTTCTGGTCTGTGCTGAAGGAGGGAATTCTGGCAGCCAAGTTGTTTGACCTTTATTAGTGAGCCTGGTTACCCCCTCTCGTAACCACAGACTTAGAAATCGCCAGCTCATATACAGTGCATAAAATATATTTATATATATACCCTTATACACCATTTTTATAAAAAATATCACAAAATTCTTCTAAGTCCCTCGGGAAGAGTGAAAGACGCGCACGTTCATTTTCAGAGCTCCTAGACCTTCCTATAAGAAGTTAGCCAAAAAGTAGCTTCGAAAAACGCTTAGGTTAAGTTTCAGAGTTGCTTCTAATGTACCAAAGCTGGACTTAGACATAATTTCACTCTCACAACATTATGGCTGGTTGGAGACAGTCCGAACCACAAGTACCGGGTCCATGGTTCTGGCCGTATACTGGGGGGACGGGGACGACTCCCATTAACCCCTGACTATACCGGGGATACGCTTATCACAATGCCTTTCTGGTCTGTGCTGAAGCAGGGCATTCTGGCAGGCAAGTGGCTTGACCTTTATTAGTGAGCCTGGTTACCCCCTCTCGGAACCACAGACTTAGAAATCGCCAGCTCATATACAGTGCATAAAATATATTTATATATATACCCTTATACACCATTTTTATAAAAAATATCACAAAATTCTTCTAAGTCCCTCGGGAAGAGTGAAAGACGCGCACGTTCATTTTCAGAGCTCCTAGACCTTCCTATAAGAAGTTAGCCAAAAAGTAGCTTCGAAAAACGCTTAGGTTAAGTTTCAGAGTTGCTTCTAATGTACCAAAGCTGGACTTAGACATAATTTCACTCTCACAACATTATGGCTGGTTGGAGACAGTCCGAACCACAAGTACCGGGTCCATGGTTCTAGCCGTATACTGGGGGGACGGGGACGACTCCCATTAACCCCTAACTATACCGGGGATACGCTTATCACAATGCCTTTCTGGTCTGTGCTGAAGCAGGGCATTCTGGCAGGCAAGTGGCTTGACCTTTATTAGTGAGCCTGGTTACCCCCTCTTGGAACCACAGACTTAGAAATCGCCAGCTCATATACAGTGCATAAAATATATTTATATATAAACCCTTATACACCATTTTAATAAAAAATATCACAAAATTCTTCTAAGTCCCTCGGGAAGAGTGAAAGACGAGCACGTTCATTTTCAGAGCTCTTAGACCTTCCTATAAGAAGTTAGCCAAAAAGTAGCTTCGAAAAACGCTTAGGTTAAGTTTCAGAGTTGCTTCTAATGTACCAAAGCTGGACTTAGACATAATTTCACTCTCACAACATTATGGCTGGTTGGAGACAGTCCGAACCACAAGTACCGGGTCCATGGTTCTGGCCGTATACTGGGGGGACGGAGACGACTCCCATTAACCCCTGACTATACCGGGGATACGCTTATCACAATGCCTTTCTGGTCTGTGCTGAAGGAGGGAATTCTGGCAGCCAAGTTGTTTGACCTTTATTAGTGAGCCTGGTTACCCCCTCTCGTAACCACAGACTTAGAAATCGCCAGCTCATATACAGTGCATAAAATATATTTATATATATACCCTTATACACCATTTTTATAAAAAATATCACAAAATTCTTCTAAGTCCCTCGGGAAGAGTGAAAGACGCGCACGTTCATTTTCAGAGCTCCTAGACCTTCCTATAAGAAGTTAGCCAAAAAGTAGCTTCGAAAAACGCTTAGGTTAAGTTTCAGAGTTGCTTCTAATGTACCAAAGCTGGACTTAGACATAATTTCACTCTCACAACATTATGGCTGGTTGGAGACAGTCCGAACCACAAGTACCGGGTCCATGGTTCTGGCCGTATACTGGGGGGACGGGGACGACTCCCATTAACCCCTGACTATACCGGGGATACGCTTATCACAATGCCTTTCTGGTCTGTGCTGAAGCAGGGCATTCTGGCAGGCAAGTGGCTTGACCTTTATTAGTGAGCCTGGTTACCCCCTCTCGGAACCACAGACTTAGAAATCGCCAGCTCATATACAGTGCATAAAATATATTTATATATATACCCTTATACACCATTTTTATAAAAAATATCACAAAATTCTTCTAAGTCCCTCGGGAAGAGTGAAAGACGCGCACGTTCATTTTCAGAGCTCCTAGACCTTCCTATAAGAAGTTAGCCAAAAAGTAGCTTCGAAAAACGCTTAGGTTAAGTTTCAGAGTTGCTTCTAATGTACCAAAGCTGGACTTAGACATAATTTCACTCTCACAACATTATGGCTGGTTGGAGACAGTCCGAACCACAAGTACCGGGTCCATGGTTCTGGCCGTATACTGGGGGGACGGGGACGACTCCCATTAACCCCTGACTATACCGGGGATACGCTTATCACAATGCCTTTCTGGTCTGTGCTGAAGGAGGGAATTCTGGCAGCCAAGTGGCTTGACCTTTATTAGTGAGCCTGGTTACCCCCTCTCGGAACCACAGACTTAGAAATCGCCAGCTCATATACAGTGCATAAAATATATTTATATATATACCCTTATACACCATTTTTATAAAAAATATCACAAAATTCTTCTAAGTCCCTCGGGAAAAGTGAAAGACGCGCACGTTCATTTTCAGAGCTCCTAGACCTTCCTATAAGAAGTTAGCCAAAAAGTAGCTTCGAAAAACGCTTAGGTTAAGTTTCAGAGTTGCTTCTAATGTACCAAAGCTGGACTTTGACATAATTTCACTCTCACAACATTATGACTGGTTGGAGACAGTCCGAACCACAAGTACCGGGTCCATGGTTCTGGCCGTATACTGGGGGAACGGGGACGACTCCCATTAACCCCTGACTATACCGGGGATACGCTTATCACAATGCCTTTCTGGTCTGTGCTGAAGCAGGGCATTCTGGCAGGCAAGTGGCTTGACCTTTATTAGTGAGCCTGGTTACCCCCTCTCGGAACCACAGACTTAGAAATCGCCAGCTCATATACGGTGCATAAAATATATTTATATATAAACCCTTATACACCATTTTAATAAAAAATATCACAAAATTCTTCTAAGTCCCTCGGGAAGAGTGAAAGACGCGCACGTTCATTTTCAGAGCTCCTAGACCTTCCTATAAGAAGTTAGCCAAAAAGTAGCTTCGAAAAACGCTTAGGTTAAGTTTCAGAGTTGCTTCTAATGTACCAAAGCTGGACTTAGACATAATTTCACTCTCACAACATTATGGCTGGTTGGAGACAGTCCGAACCACAAGTACCGGGTCCATGGTTCTGGCCGTATACTGGGGGGACGGGGACGACTCCCATTAACCCCTGTCTATACCGGGGATACGCTTATCACAATGCCTTTCTGGTCTGTGCTGAAGCAGGGCATTCTGGCAGGCAAGTGGCTTGACCTTTATTAGTGAGCCTGGTTACCCCCTCTCGGAACCACAGACTTAGAAATCGCCAGCTCATATACAGTGCATAAAATATATTTATATATAAACCCTTATACACCATTTTAATAAAAAATATCACAAAATTCTTCTAAGTCCCTCGGGAAGAGTGAAAGACGCGCACGTTCATTTTCAGAGCTCCTAGACCTTCCTATAAGAAGTTAGCCAAAAAGTAGCTTCGAAAAACGCTTAGGTTAAGTTTCAGAGTTGCTTCTAATGTACCAAAGCTGGACTTAGACATAATTTCACTCTCACAACATTATGGCTGGTTGGAGACAGTCCGAACCACAAGTACCGGGTCCATGGTTCTGGCCGTATACTGGGGGGACGGGGACGACTCCCATTAACCCCTGACTATACCGGGGATACGCTTATCACAATGCCTTTCTGGTCTGTGCTGAAGCAGGGCATTCTGGCAGGCAAGTGGCTTGACCTTTATTAGTGAGCCTGGTTACCCCCTCTCGGAACCACAGACTTAGAAATCGCCAGCTCATATACAGTGCATAAAATATATTTATATATAAACCCTTATACACCATTTTAATAAAAAATATCACAAAATTCTTCTAAGTCCCTCGGGAAGAGTGAAAGACGAGCACGTTCATTTTCAGAGCTCTTAGACCTTCCTATAAGAAGTTAGCCAAAAAGTAGCTTCGAAAAACGCTTAGGTTAAGTTTCAGAGTTGCTTCTAATGTACCAAAGCTGGACTTAGACATAATTTCACTCTCACAACATTATGGCTGGTTGGAGACAGTCCGAACCACAAGTACCGGGTCCATGGTTCTGGCCGTATACTGGGGGGACGGAGACGACTCCCATTAACCCCTGACTATACCGGGGATACGCTTATCACAATGCCTTTCTGGTCTGTGCTGAAGGAGGGAATTCTGGCAGCCAAGTTGTTTGACCTTTATTAGTGAGCCTGGTTACCCCCTCTCGTAACCACAGACTTAGAAATCGCCAGCTCATATACAGTGCATAAAATATATTTATATATATACCCTTATACACCATTTTTATAAAAAATATCACAAAATTCTTCTAAGTCCCTCGGGAAGAGTGAAAGACGCGCACGTTCATTTTCAGAGCTCCTAGACCTTCCTATAAGAAGTTAGCCAAAAAGTAGCTTCGAAAAACGCTTAGGTTAAGTTTCAGAGTTGCTTCTAATGTACCAAAGCTGGACTTAGACATAATTTCACTCTCACAACATTATGGCTGGTTGGAGACAGTCCGAACCACAAGTACCGGGTCCATGGTTCTGGCCGTATACTGGGGGGACGGGGACGACTCCCATTAACCCCTGACTATACCGGGGATACGCTTATCACAATGCCTTTCTGGTCTGTGCTGAAGCAGGGCATTCTGGCAGGCAAGTGGCTTGACCTTTATTAGTGAGCCTGGTTACCCCCTCTCGGAACCACAGACTTAGAAATCGCCAGCTCATATACAGTGCATAAAATATATTTATATATATACCCTTATACACCATTTTTATAAAAAATATCACAAAATTCTTCTAAGTCCCTCGGGAAGAGTGAAAGACGCGCACGTTCATTTTCAGAGCTCCTAGACCTTCCTATAAGAAGTTAGCCAAAAAGTAGCTTCGAAAAACGCTTAGGTTAAGTTTCAGAGTTGCTTCTAATGTACCAAAGCTGGACTTAGACATAATTTCACTCTCACAACATTATGGCTGGTTGGAGACAGTCCGAACCACAAGTACCGGGTCCATGGTTCTGGCCGTATACTGGGGGGACGGGGACGACTCCCATTAACCCCTGACTATACCGGGGATACGCTTATCACAATGCCTTTCTGGTCTGTGCTGAAGGAGGGAATTCTGGCAGCCAAGTGGCTTGACCTTTATTAGTGAGCCTGGTTACCCCCTCTCGGAACCACAGACTTAGAAATCGCCAGCTCATATACAGTGCATAAAATATATTTATATATATACCCTTATACACCATTTTTATAAAAAATATCACAAAATTCTTCTAAGTCCCTCGGGAAAAGTGAAAGACGCGCACGTTCATTTTCAGAGCTCCTAGACCTTCCTATAAGAAGTTAGCCAAAAAGTAGCTTCGAAAAACGCTTAGGTTAAGTTTCAGAGTTGCTTCTAATGTACCAAAGCTGGACTTTGACATAATTTCACTCTCACAACATTATGACTGGTTGGAGACAGTCCGAACCACAAGTACCGGGTCCATGGTTCTGGCCGTATACTGGGGGAACGGGGACGACTCCCATTAACCCCTGACTATACCGGGGATACGCTTATCACAATGCCTTTCTGGTCTGTGCTGAAGCAGGGCATTCTGGCAGGCAAGTGGCTTGACCTTTATTAGTGAGCCTGGTTACCCCCTCTCGGAACCACAGACTTAGAAATCGCCAGCTCATATACGGTGCATAAAATATATTTATATATAAACCCTTATACACCATTTTAATAAAAAATATCACAAAATTCTTCTAAGTCCCTCGGGAAGAGTGAAAGACGCGCACGTTCATTTTCAGAGCTCCTAGACCTTCCTATAAGAAGTTAGCCAAAAAGTAGCTTCGAAAAACGCTTAGGTTAAGTTTCAGAGTTGCTTCTAATGTACCAAAGCTGGACTTAGACATAATTTCACTCTCACAACATTATGGCTGGTTGGAGACAGTCCGAACCACAAGTACCGGGTCCATGGTTCTGGCCGTATACTGGGGGGACGGGGACGACTCCCATTAACCCCTGTCTATACCGGGGATACGCTTATCACAATGCCTTTCTGGTCTGTGCTGAAGCAGGGCATTCTGGCAGGCAAGTGGCTTGACCTTTATTAGTGAGCCTGGTTACCCCCTCTCGGAACCACAGACTTAGAAATCGCCAGCTCATATACAGTGCATAAAATATATTTATATATAAACCCTTATACACCATTTTAATAAAAAATATCACAAAATTCTTCTAAGTCCCTCGGGAAGAGTGAAAGACGCGCACGTTCATTTTCAGAGCTCCTAGACCTTCCTATAAGAAGTTAGCCAAAAAGTAGCTTCGAAAAACGCTTAGGTTAAGTTTCAGAGTTGCTTCTAATGTACCAAAGCTGGACTTAGACATAATTTCACTCTCACAACATTATGGCTGGTTGGAGACAGTCCGAACCACAAGTACCGGGTCCATGGTTCTGGCCGTATACTGGGGGGACGGGGACGACTCCCATTAACCCCTGACTATACCGGGGATACGCTTATCACAATGCCTTTCTGGTCTGTGCTGAAGGAGGGAATTCTGGCAGCCAAGTTGCTTGACCTTTATTAGTGAGCCTGGTTACCCCCTCTCGTAACCACAGACTTAGAAATCGCCAGCTCATATACAGTGCATAAAATATATTTATATATATACCCTTATACACCATTTTTATAAAAAAAATCACAAAATTCTTCTAAGTCCCTCGGGAAGAGTGAAAGACGCGCACGTTCATTTTCAGAGCTCCTAGACCTTCCTATAAGAAGTTAGCCAAAAAGTAGCTTCGAAAAACGCTTAGGTTAAGTTTCAGAGTTGCTTCTAATGTACCAAAGCTGGACTTAGACATAATTTCACTCTCACAACATTATGGCTGGTTGGAGACAGTCCGAACCACAAGTACCGGGTCCATGGTTCTGGCCGTATACTGGGGGGACGGGGACGACTCCCATTAACCCCTGACTATACCGGGGATACGCTTATCACAATGCCTTTCTGGTCTGTGCTGAAGCAGGGCATTCTGGCAGGCAAGTGGCTTGACCTTTATTAGTGAGCCTGGTTACCCCCTCTCGGAACCACAGACTTAGAAATCGCCAGCTCATATACAGTGCATAAAATATATTTATATATATACCCTTATACACCATTTTTATAAAAAATATCACAAAATTCTTCTAAGTCCCTCGGGAAGAGTGAAAGACGCGCACGTTCATTTTCAGAGCTCCTAGACCTTCCTATAAGAAGTTAGCCAAAAAGTAGCTTCGAAAAACGCTTAGGTTAAGTTTCAGAGTTGCTTCTAATGTATCAAAGCTGGACTTAGACATAATTTCACTCTCACAACATTATGGCTGGTTGGAGACAGTCCGAACCACAAGTACCGGGTCCATGGTTCTGGCCGTATACTGGGGGGACGGGGACGACTCCCATTAACACCTGACTATACCGGGGATACGCTTATCACAATGCGTTTCTGGTCTGTGCTGAAGGAGGGAATTCTGGCAGGCAAGTGGCTTGACCTTTATTAGTGAGCCTGGTTACCCCCTCTCGGAACCACAGACTTAGAAATCGCCAGCTCATATACAGTGCATAAAATATATTTATATATATACCCTTATACACCATTTTTATAAAAAATATCACAAAATTCTTCTAAGTCCCTCGGGAAGAGTGAAAGTCGCGCACGTTCATTTTCAGAGCTCCTAGACCTTCCTATAAGAAGTTAGCCAAAAAGTAGCTTCGAAAAACGCTTAGGTTAAGTTTCAGAGTTGCTTCTAATGTACCAAAGCTGGACTTAGACATAATTTCACTCTCACAACATTATGGCTGGTTGGAGACAGTCCGAACCACAAGTACCGGGTCCATGGTTCTAGCCGTATACTGGGGGGACGGGGACGACTCCCATTAACCCCTAACTATACCGGGGATACGCTTATCACAATGCCTTTCTGGTCTGTGCTGAAGCAGGGCATTCTGGCAGGCAAGTGGCTTGACCTTTATTAGTGAGCCTGGTTACCCCCTCTTGGAACCACAGACTTAGAAATCGCCAGCTCATATACAGTGCATAAAATATATTTATATATAAACCCTTATACACCATTTTAATAAAAAATATCACAAAATTCTTCTAAGTCCCTCGGGAAGAGTGAAAGACGCGCACGTTCATTTTCAGAGCTCCTAGACCTTCCTATAAGAAGTTAGCCAAAAAGTAGCTTCGAAAAACGCTTAGGTTAAGTTTCAGAGTTGCTTCTAATGTACCAAAGCTGGACTTAGACATAATTTCACTCTCACAACATTATGGCTGGTTGGAGACAGTCCGAACCACAAGTACCGGGTCCATGGTTCTGGCCGTATACTGGGGGGACGGGGACGACTCCCATTAACCCCTGACTATACCGGGGATACGCTTATCACAATGCCTTTCTGGTCTGTGCTGAAGCAGGGCATTCTGGCAGGCAAGTGGCTTGACCTTTATTAGTGAGCCTGGTTACCCCCTCTCGGAACCACAGACTTAGAAATCGCCAGCTCATATACAGTGCATAAAATATATTTATATATAAACCCTTATACACCATTTTAATAAAAAATATCACAAAATTCTTCTAAGTCCCTCGGGAAGAGTGAAAGACGAGCACGTTCATTTTCAGAGCTCTTAGACCTTCCTATAAGAAGTTAGCCAAAAAGTAGCTTCGAAAAACGCTTAGGTTAAGTTTCAGAGTTGCTTCTAATGTACCAAAGCTGGACTTAGACATAATTTCACTCTCACAACATTATGGCTGGTTGGAGACAGTCCGAACCACAAGTACCGGGTCCATGGTTCTGGCCGTATACTGGGGGGACGGGGACGACTCCCATTAACCCCTGACTATACCGGGGATACGCTTATCACAATGCCTTTCTGGTCTGTGCTGAAGCAGGGCATTCTGGCAGGCAAGTGGCTTGACCTTTATTAGTGAGCCTGGTTACCCCCTCTCGGAACCACAGACTTAGAAATCGCCAGCTCATATACAGTGCATAAAATATATTTATATATATATACCCTTATACACCATTTTTATAAAAAATATCACAAAATTCTTCTAAGTCCCTCGGGAAGAGTGAAAGACGCGCACGTTCATTTTCAGAGCTCCTAGACCTTCCTATAAGAAGTTAGCCAAAAAGTAGCTTCGAAAAACGCTTAGGTTAAGTTTCAGAGTTGCTTCTAATGTACCAAAGCTGGACTTAGACATAATTTCACTCTCACAACATTATGGCTGGTTGGAGACAGTCCGAACCACAAGTACCGGGTCCATGGTTCTGGCCGTATACTGGGGGGACGGGGACGACTCCCATTAACCCCTGACTATACCGGGGATACGCTTATCACAATGCCTTTCTGGTCTGTGCTGAAGGAGGGAATTCTGGCAGCCAAGTGGCTTGACCTTTATTAGTGAGCCTGGTTACCCCCTCTCGGAACCACAGACTTAGAAATCGCCAGCTCATATACAGTGCATAAAATATATTTATATATATACCCTTATACACCATTTTTATAAAAAATATCACAAAATTCTTCTAAGTCCCTCGGGAAAAGTGAAAGACGCGCACGTTCATTTTCAGAGCTCCTAGACCTTCCTATAAGAAGTTAGCCAAAAAGTAGCTTCGAAAAACGCTTAGGTTAAGTTTCAGAGTTGCTTCTAATGTACCAAAGCTGGACTTTGACATAATTTCACTCTCACAACATTATGACTGGTTGGAGACAGTCCGAACCACAAGTACCGGGTCCATGGTTCTGGCCGTATACTGGGGGAACGGGGACGACTCCCATTAACCCCTGACTATACCGGGGATACGCTTATCACAATGCCTTTCTGGTCTGTGCTGAAGCAGGGCATTCTGGCAGGCAAGTGGCTTGACCTTTATTAGTGAGCCTGGTTACCCCCTCTCGGAACCACAGACTTAGAAATCGCCAGCTCATATACAGTGCATAAAATATATTTATATATAAACCCTTATACACCATTTTAATAAAAAATATCACAAAATTCTTCTAAGTCCCTCGGGAAGAGTGAAAGACGCGCACGTTCATTTTCAGAGCTCCTAGACCTTCCTATAAGAAGTTAGCCAAAAAGTAGCTTCGAAAAACGCTTAGGTTAAGTTTCAGAGTTGCTTCTAATGTACCAAAGCTGGACTTAGACATAATTTCACTCTCACAACATTATGGCTGGTTGGAGACAGTCCGAACCACAAGTACCGGGTCCATGGTTCTGGCCGTATACTGGGGGGACGGGGACGACTCCCATTAACCCCTGACTATACCGGGGAAACGCTTATCACAATGCCTTTCTGGTCTGTGCTGAAGCAGGGCATTCTGGCAGGCAAGTGGCTTGACCTTTATTAGTGAGCCTGGTTACCCCCTCTCGGAACCACAGACTTAGAAATCGCCAGCTCATATACAGTGCATAAAATATATTTATATATAAACCCTTATACACCATTTTAATAAAAAATATCACAAAATTCTTCTAAGTCCCTCGGGAAGAGTGAAAGACGCGCACGTTCATTTTCAGAGCTCCTAGACCTTCCTATAAGAAGTTAGCCAAAAAGTAGCTTCGAAAAACGCTTAGGTTAAGTTTCAGAGTTGCTTCTAATGTACCAAAGCTGGACTTAGACATAATTTCACTCTCACAACATTATGGCTGGTTGGAGACAGTCCGAACCACAAGTACCGGGTCCATGGTTCTGGCCGTATACTGGGGGGACGGGGACGACTCCCATTAACCCCTGTCTATACCGGGGATACGCTTATCACAATGCCTTTCTGGTCTGTGCTGAAGCAGGGCATTCTGGCAGGCAAGTGGCTTGACCTTTATTAGTGAGCCTGGTTACCCCCTCTCGGAACCACAGACTTAGAAATCGCCAGCTCATATACAGTGCATAAAATATATTTATATATAAACCCTTATACACCATTTTAATAAAAAATATCACAAAATTCTTCTAAGTCCCTCGGGAAGAGTGAAAGACGCGCACGTTCATTTTCAGAGCTCCTAGACCTTCCTATAAGAAGTTAGCCAAAAAGTAGCTTCGAAAAACGCTTAGGTTAAGTTTCAGAGTTGCTTCTAATGTACCAAAGCTGGACTTAGACATAATTTCACTCTCACAACATTATGGCTGGTTGGAGACAGTCCGAACCACAAGTACCGGGTCCATGGTTCTGGCCGTATACTGGGGGGACGGGGACGACTCCCATTAACCCCTGACTATACCGGGGAAACGCTTATCACAATGCCTTTCTGGTCTGTGCTGAAGCAGGGCATTCTGGCAGGCAAGTGGCTTGACCTTTATTAGTGAGCCTGGTTACCCCCTCTCGGAACCACAGACTTAGAAATCGCCAGCTCATATACAGTGCATAAAATATATTTATATAAAACCCTTATACACCATTTTAATAAAAAATATCACAAAATTCTTCTAAGTCCCTCGGGAAGAGTGAAAGACGCGCACGTTCATTTTCAGAGCTCCTAGACCTTCCTATAAGAAGTTAGCCAAAAAGTAGCTTCGAAAAACGCTTAGGTTAAGTTTCAGAGTTGCTTCTAATGTACCATAGCTGGACTTAGACATAATTTCACTCTCACAACATTATGGCTGGTTGGAGACAGTCCGAACCACAAGTACCGGGTCCATGGTTCTGGCCGTATACTGGGGGGACGGGGACGACTCCCATTAACCCCTGACTATACCGGGGATACGCTTATCACAATGCCTTTCTGGTCTGTGCTGAAGCAGGGCATTCTGGCAGCCAAGTGGCTTGACCTTTATTAGTGAGCCTGGTTACCCCCTCTCGGAACCACAGACTTAGAAATCGCCAGCTCATATACAGTGCATAAAATATATTTATATATAAACCCTTATACACCATTTTAATAAAAAATATCACAAAATTCTTCTAAGTCCCTCGGGAAGAGTGAAAGACGCGCACGTTCATTTTCAGAGCTCCTAGACCTTCCTATAAGAAGTTAGCCAAAAAGTAGCTTCGAAAAATGCTTAGGTTAAGTTTCAGAGTTGCTTCTAATGTACCAAAGCTGGACTTAGACATAATTTCACTCTCACAACATTATGGCTGGTTGGAGACAGTCCGAACCACAAGTACCGGGTCCATGGTTCTGGCCGTATACTGGGGGGACGGGGACGACTCCCATTAACCCCTGACTATACCGGGGATACGCTTATCACAATGCCTTTTTGGTCTGTGCTGAAGCAGGGCATTCTGGCAGGCAAGTGGCTTGACCTTTATTAGTGAGCCTGGTTACCCCCTCTCGGAACCACAGACTTAGAAATCGCCAGCTCATATACAGTGCATAAAATATATTTATATATAAACCCTTATACACCATTTTAATAAAAAATATCACAAAATTCTTCTAAGTCCCTCGGGAAGAGTGAAAGACGCGCACGTTCATTTTCAGAGCTCTTAGACCTTCCTATAAGAAGTTAGCCAAAAAGTAGCTTCGAAAAACGCTTAGGTTAAGTTTCAGAGTTGCTTCTAATGTACCAAAGCTGGACTTAGACATAATTTCACTCTCACAACAGTATGGCTGGTTGGAGACAATCCGAACCACAAGTACCGGGTCCATGGTTCTGGCCGTATACTGGGGGGACGGGGACGACTCCCATTAACCCCTGACTATACCGGGGATACGCTTATCACAATGCCTTTCTGGTCTGTGCTGAAGCAGGGCATTCTGGCAGGCAAGTGGCTTGACCTTTATTAGTGAGACTGGTTACCCCCTCTCGGAACCACAGACTTAGAAATCGCCAGCTCATATACAGTGCATAAAATATATTTATATATAAACCCTTATACACCATTTTAATAAAAAATATCACAAAATTCTTCTAAGTCCCTCGGGAAGAGTGAAAGACGAGCACGTTCATTTTCAGAGCTCTTAGACCTTCCTATAAGAAGTTAGCCAAAAAGTAGCTTCGAAAAACGCTTAGGTTAAGTTTCAGAGTTGCTTCTAATGTACCAAAGCTGGACTTAGACATAATTTCACTCTCACAACATTATGGCTGGTTGGAGACAGTCCGAACCACAAGTACCGGGTCCATGGTTCTGGCCGTATACTGGGGGGACGGGGACGACTCCCATTAACCCCTGTCTATACCGGGGATACGCTTATCACAATGCCTTTCTGGTCTGTGCTGAAGCAGGGCATTCTGGCAGGCAAGTGGCTTGACCTTTATTAGTGAGCCTGGTTACCCCCTCTCGGAACCACAGACTTAGAAATCGCCAGCTCATATACAGTGCATAAAATATATTTATATATAAACCCTTATACACCATTTTAATAAAAAATATCACAAAATTCTTCTAAGTCCCTCGGGAAGAGTGAAAGACGCGCACGTTCATTTTCAGAGCTCCTAGACCTTCCTATAAGAAGTTAGCCAAAAAGTAGCTTCGAAAAACGCTTAGGTTAAGTTTCAGAGTTGCTTCTAATGTACCAAAGCTGGACTTAGACATAATTTCACTCTCACAACATTATGGCTGGTTGGAGACAGTCCGAACCACAAGTACCGGGTCCATGGTTCTGGCCGTATACTGGGGGGACGGGGACGACTCCCATTAACCCCTGACTATACCGGGGATACGCTTATCACAATGCCTTTTTGGTCTGTGCTGAAGCAGGGCATTCTGGCAGGCAAGTGGCTTGACCTTTATTAGTGAGCCTGGTTACCCCCTCTCGGAACCACAGACTTAGAAATCGCCAGCTCATATACAGTGCATAAAATATATTTATATATAAACCCTTATACACCATTTTAATAAAAAATATCACAAAATTCTTCTAAGTCCCTCGGGAAGAGTGAAAGACGCGCACGTTCATTTTCAGAGCTCTTAGACCTTCCTATAAGAAGTTAGCCAAAAAGTAGCTTCGAAAAACGCTTAGGTTAAGTTTCAGAGTTGCTTCTAATGTACCAAAGCTGGACTTAGACATAATTTCACTCTCACAATATTATGGCTGGTTGGAGACAGTCCGAACCACAAGTACCGGGTCCATGGTTCTGGCCGTATACTGGGGGGACGGGGACGACTCCCATTAACCCCTGACTATACCGGGGATACGCTTATCACAATGCCTTTCTGGTCTGTGCTGAAGCAGGGCATTCTGGCAGGCAAGTGGCTTGACCTTTATTAGTGAGACTGGTTACCCCCTCTCGGAACCACAGACTTAGAAATCGCCAGCTCATATACAGTGCATAAAATATATTTATATATAAACCCTTATACACCATTTTAATAAAAAATATCACAAAATTCTTCTAAGTCCCTCGGGAAGAGTGAAAGACGAGCACGTTCATTTTTAGAGCTCTTAGACCTTCCTATAAGAAGTTAGCCAAAAAGTAGCTTCGAAAAACGCTTAGGTTAAGTTTCAGAGTTGCTTCTAATGTACCAAAGCTGGACTTAGACATAATTTCACTCTCACAACATTATGGCTGGTTGGAGACAGTCCGAACCACAAGTACCGGGTCCATGGTTCTGGCCGTATACTGGGGGGACGGGGACGACTCCCATTAACCCCTGACTATACCGGGGATACGCTTATCACAATGCCTTTCTGGTCTGTGCTGAAGGAGGGAATTCTGGCAGCCAAGTTGCTTGACCTTTATTAGTGAGCCTGGTTACCCCCTCTCGGAACCACAGACTTAGAAATCGCCAGCTCATATACAGTGCATAAAATATATTTATATATATACCCTTATACACCATTTTTATAAAAAATATCACAAAATTCTTCTAAGTCCCTCGGGAAGAGTGAAAGACGCGCACGTTCATTTTCAGAGCTCCTAGACCTTCCTATAAGAAGTTAGCCAAAAAGTAGCTTCGAAAAACGCTTAGGTTAAGTTTCAGAGTTGCTTCTAATGTACCAAAGCTGGACTTAGACATAATTTCACTCTCACAACATTATGGCTGGTTGGAGACAGTCCGAACCACAAGTACCGGGTCCATGGTTCTGGCCGTATACTGGGGGGACGGGGACGACTCCCACTAACCCCTGACTATACCGGGGATACGCTTATCACAATGCCTTTCTGGTCTGTGCTGAAGCAGGGCATTCTGGCAGGCAAGTGTCTTGACCTTTATTAGTGAGCCTGGTTACCCCCTCTCGGAACCACAGACTTAGAAATCGCCAGCTCATATACAGTGCATAAAATATATTTATATATAAACCCTTATACACCATTTTAATAAAAAATATCTAAATTCTTCTAAGTCCCTCGGGAAGAGTGAAAGACGCGCACGTTCATTTTCAGAGCTCTTAGACCTTCCTATAAGAAGTTAGCCAAAAAGTAGCTTCGAAAAACGCTTAGGTTAAGTTTCAGAGTTGCTTCTAATGTACCAAAGCTGGACTTTGACATAATTTCACTCTCACAACATTATGGCTGGTTGGAGACAGTCCGAACCACAAGTACCGGGTCCATGGTTCTGGCCGTATACTGGGGGGACGGGGACGACTCCCATTAACCCCTGACTATACCGGGGATACGCTTATCACAATGCCTTTCTGGTCTGTGCTGAAGCAGGGCATTCTGGCAGGCAAGTGGCTTGACCTTTATTAGTGAGCCTGGTTACCCCCTCTTGGAACCACAGACTTAGAAATCGCCAGCTCATATACAGTGCATAAAATATATTTATATATAAACCCTTATACACCATTTTAATAAAAAATATCACAAAATTCTTCTAAGTCCCTCGGGAAGAGTGAAAGATGAGCACGTTCATTTTCAGAGCTCTTAGACCTTCCTATAAGAAGTTAGCCAAAAAGTAGCTTCGAAAAACGCTTAGGTTAAGTTTCAGAGTTGCTTCTAATGTACCAAAGCTGGACTTAGACATAATTTCACTCTCACAACATTATGGCTGGTTGGAGACAGTCCGAACCACAAGTACCGAGTCCATGGTTCTGGCCGTATACTGGGGGGACGGGGACGACTCCCATTAACCCCTGACTATACCGGGGATACGCTTATCACAATGCCTTTTTGGTCTGTGCTGAAGCAGGGCATTCTGGCAGGCAAGTGGCTTGACCTTTATTAGTGAGCCTGGTTACCCCCTCTCGGAACCACAGACTTAGAAATCGCCAGCTCATATACAGTGCATAAAATATATTTATATATAAACCCTTATACACCATTTTAATAAAAAATATCACAAAATTCTTCTAAGTCCCTCGGGAAGAGTGAAAGACGAGCACGTTCATTTTCAGAGCTCTTAGACCTTCCTATAAGAAGTTAGCCAAAAAGTAGCTTCGAAAAACGCTTAGGTTAAGTTTCAGAGTTGCTTCTAATGTACCAAAGCTGGACTTAGACATAATTTCACTCTCACAACATTATGGCTGGTTGGAGACAGTCCGAACCACAAGTACCGTTTCCATGGTTCTGGCCGTATACTGGGGGGACGGGGACGACTCCCATTAACCCCTGACTATACCGGGGATACGCTTATCACAATGCCTTTCTGGTCTGTGCTGAAGCAGGGCATTCTGGCAGGCAAGTGGCTTGACCTTTATTAGTGAGCCTGGTTACCCCCTCTCGGAACCTCAGACTTAGAAATCGCCAGCTCATATACAGTGCATAAAATATATTTATATATAAACCCTTATACACCATTTTAATAAAAAATATCACAAAATTCTTCTAAGTCCCTCGGGAAGAGTGAAAGACGAGCACGTTCATTTTCAGAGCTCTTAGACCTTCCTATAAGAAGTTAGCCAAAAAGTAGCTTCGAAAAACGCTTAGGTTAAGTTTCAGAGTTGCTTCTAATGTACCAAAGCTGGACTTAGACATAATTTCACTCTCACAACATTATGGCTGGTTGGAGACAGTCCGAACCACAAGTACCGGGTCCATGGTTCTGGCCGTATACTGGGGGGACGGGGACGACTCCCATTAACCCCTGACTATACCGGGGATACGCTTATCACAATGCCTTTCTGGTCTGTGCTGAAGGAGGGAATTCTGGCAGCCAAGTTGCTTGACCTTTATTAGTGAGCCTGGTTACCCCCTCTCGTAACCACAGACTTAGAAATCGCCAGCTCATATACAGTGCATAAAATATATTTATATATATACCCTTATACACCATTTTTATAAAAAATATCACAAAATTCTTCTAAGTCCCTCGGGAAGAGTGAAAGACGCGCACGTTCATTTTCAGAGCTCCTAGACCTTCCTATAAGAAGTTAGCCAAAAAGTAGCTTCGAAAAACGCTTAGGTTAAGTTTCAGAGTTGCTTCTAATGTACCAAAGCTGGACTTAGACATAATTTCACTCTCACAACATTATGGCTGGTTGGAGACAGTCCGAACCACAAGTACCGGGTCCATGGTTCTGGCCGTATACTGGGGGGACGGGGACGACTCCCATTAACCCCTGACTATACCGGGGATACGCTTATCACAATGCCTTTCTGGTCTGTGCTGAAGCAGGGCATTCTGGCAGGCAAGTGGCTTGACCTTTATTAGTGAGCCTGGTTACCCCCTCTCGGAACCACAGACTTAGAAATCGCCAGCTCATATACAGTGCATAAAATATATTTATATATATACCCTTATACACCATTTTTATAAAAAATATCACAAAATTCTTCTAAGTCCCTCGGGAAGAGTGAAAGACGCGCACGTTCATTTTCAGAGCTCCTAGACCTTCCTATAAGAAGTTAGCCAAAAAGTAGCTTCGAAAAACGCTTAGGTTAAGTTTCAGAGTTGCTTCTAATGTATCAAAGCTGGACTTAGACATAATTTCACTCTCACAACATTATGGCTGGTTGGAGACAGTCCGAACCACAAGTACCGGGTCCATGGTTCTGGCCGTATACTGGGGGGACGGGGACGACTCCCATTAACACCTGACTATACCGGGGATACGCTTATCACAATGCGTTTCTGGTCTGTGCTGAAGGAGGGAATTCTGGCAGCCAAGTGGCTTGACCTTTATTAGTGAGCCTGGTTACCCCCTCTCGGAACCACAGACTTAGAAATCGCCAGCTCATATACAGTGCATAAAATATATTTATATATATACCCTTATACACCATTTTTATAAAAAATATCACAAAATTCTTCTAAGTCCCTCGGGAAGAGTGAAAGTCGCGCACGTTCATTTTCAGAGCTCCTAGACCTTCCTATAAGAAGTTAGCCAAAAAGTAGCTTCGAAAAACGCTTAGGTTAAGTTTCAGAGTTGCTTCTAATGTACCAAAGCTGGACTTAGACATAATTTCACTCTCACAACATTATGGCTGGTTGGAGACAGTCCGAACCACAAGTACCGGGTCCATGGTTCTAGCCGTATACTGGGGGGACGGGGACGACTCCCATTAACCCCTAACTATACCGGGGATACGCTTATCACAATGCCTTTCTGGTCTGTGCTGAAGCAGGGCATTCTGGCAGGCAAGTGGCTTGACCTTTATTAGTGAGCCTGGTTACCCCCTCTTGGAACCACAGACTTAGAAATCGCCAGCTCATATACAGTGCATAAAATATATTTATATATAAACCCTTATACACCATTTTAATAAAAAATATCACAAAATTCTTCTAAGTCCCTCGGGAAGAGTGAAAGACGCGCACGTTCATTTTCAGAGCTCCTAGACCTTCCTATAAGAAGTTAGCCAAAAAGTAGCTTCGAAAAACGCTTAGGTTAAGTTTCAGAGTTGCTTCTAATGTACCAAAGCTGGACTTAGACATAATTTCACTCTCACAACATTATGGCTGGTTGGAGACAGTCCGAACCACAAGTACCGGGTCCATGGTTCTGGCCGTATACTGGGGGGACGGGGACGACTCCCATTAACCCCTGACTATACCGGGGATACGCTTATCACAATGCCTTTCTGGTCTGTGCTGAAGCAGGGCATTCTGGCAGGCAAGTGGCTTGACCTTTATTAGTGAGCCTGGTTACCCCCTCTCGGAACCACAGACTTAGAAATCGCCAGCTCATATACAGTGCATAAAATATATTTATATATAAACCCTTATACACCATTTTAATAAAAAATATCACAAAATTCTTCTAAGTCCCTCGGGAAGAGTGAAAGACGAGCACGTTCATTTTCAGAGCTCTTAGACCTTCCTATAAGAAGTTAGCCAAAAAGTAGCTTCGAAAAACGCTTAGGTTAAGTTTCAGAGTTGCTTCTAATGTACCAAAGCTGGACTTAGACATAATTTCACTCTCACAACATTATGGCTGGTTGGAGACAGTCCGAACCACAAGTACCGGGTCCATGGTTCTGGCCGTATACTGGGGGGACGGAGACGACTCCCATTAACCCCTGACTATACCGGGGATACGCTTATCACAATGCCTTTCTGGTCTGTGCTGAAGGAGGGAATTCTGGCAGCCAAGTTGCTTGACCTTTATTAGTGAGCCTGGTTACCCCCTCTCGTAACCACAGACTTAGAAATCGCCAGCTCATATACAGTGCATAAAATATATTTATATATATACCCTTATACACCATTTTTATAAAAAATATCACAAAATTCTTCTAAGTCCCTCGGGAAGAGTGAAAGACGCGCACGTTCATTTTCAGAGCTCCTAGACCTTCCTATAAGAAGTTAGCCAAAAAGTAGCTTCGAAAAACGCTTAGGTTAAGTTTCAGAGTTGCTTCTAATGTACCAAAGCTGGACTTAGACATAATTTCACTCTCACAACATTATGGCTGGTTGGAGACAGTCCGAACCACAAGTACCGGGTCCATGGTTCTGGCCGTATACTGGGGGGACGGGGACGACTCCCATTAACCCCTGACTATACCGGGGATACGCTTATCACAATGCCTTTCTGGTCTGTGCTGAAGCAGGGCATTCTGGCAGGCAAGTGGCTTGACCTTTATTAGTGAGCCTGGTTACCCCCTCTCGGAACCACAGACTTAGAAATCGCCAGCTCATATACAGTGCATAAAATATATTTATATATATACCCTTATACACCATTTTTATAAAAAATATCACAAAATTCTTCTAAGTCCCTCGGGAAGAGTGAAAGACGCGCACGTTCATTTTCAGAGCTCCTAGACCTTCCTATAAGAAGTTAGCCAAAAAGTAGCTTCGAAAAACGCTTAGGTTAAGTTTCAGAGTTGCTTCTAATGTACCAAAGCTGGACTTAGACATAATTTCACTCTCACAACATTATGGCTGGTTGGAGACAGTCCGAACCACAAGTACCGGGTCCATGGTTCTGGCCGTATACTGGGGGGACGGGGACGACTCCCATTAACCCCTGACTATACCGGGGATACGCTTATCACAATGCCTTTCTGGTCTGTGCTGAAGGAGGGAATTCTGGCAGCCAAGTGGCTTGACCTTTATTAGTGAGCCTGGTTACCCCCTCTCGGAACCACAGACTTAGAAATCGCCAGCTCATATACAGTGCATAAAATATATTTATATATATACCCTTATACACCATTTTTATAAAAAATATCACAAAATTCTTCTAAGTCCCTCGGGAAAAGTGAAAGACGCGCACGTTCATTTTCAGAGCTCCTAGACCTTCCTATAAGAAGTTAGCCAAAAAGTAGCTTCGAAAAACGCTTAGGTTAAGTTTCAGAGTTGCTTCTAATGTACCAAAGCTGGACTTTGACATAATTTCACTCTCACAACATTATGACTGGTTGGAGACAGTCCGAACCACAAGTACCGGGTCCATGGTTCTGGCCGTATACTGGGGGAACGGGGACGACTCCCATTAACCCCTGACTATACCGGGGATACGCTTATCACAATGCCTTTCTGGTCTGTGCTGAAGCAGGGCATTCTGGCAGGCAAGTGGCTTGACCTTTATTAGTGAGCCTGGTTACCCCCTCTCGGAACCACAGACTTAGAAATCGCCAGCTCATATACGGTGCATAAAATATATTTATATATAAACCCTTATACACCATTTTAATAAAAAATATCACAAAATTCTTCTAAGTCCCTCGGGAAGAGTGAAAGACGCGCACGTTCATTTTCAGAGCTCCTAGACCTTCCTATAAGACGTTAGCCAAAAAGTAGCTTCGAAAAACGCTTAGGTTAAGTTTCAGAGTTGCTTCTAATGTACCAAAGCTGGACTTAGACATAATTTCACTCTCACAACATTATGGCTGGTTGGAGACAATCCGAACCACAAGTACCGGGTCCATGGTTCTGGCCGTATACTGGGGGGACGGGGACGACTCCCATTAACCCCTGTCTATACCGGGGATACGCTTATCACAATGCCTTTCTGGTCTGTGCTGAAGCAGGGCATTCTGGCAGGCAAGTGGCTTGACCTTTATTAGTGAGCCTGGTTACCCCCTCTCGGAACCACAGACTTAGAAATCGCCAGCTCATATACAGTGCATAAAATATATTTATATATAAACCCTTATACACCATTTTAATAAAAAATATCACAAAATTCTTCTAAGTCCCTCGGGAAGAGTGAAAGACGCGCACGTTCATTTTCAGAGCTCCTAGACCTTCCTATAAGAAGTTAGCCAAAAAGTAGCTTCGAAAAACGCTTAGGTTAAGTTTCAGAGTTGCTTCTAATGTACCAAAGCTGGACTTAGACATAATTTCACTCTCACAACATTATGGCTGGTTGGAGACAGTCCGAACCACAAGTACCGGGTCCATGGTTCTGGCCGTATACTGGGGGGACGGGGACGACTCCCATTAACCCCTGACTATACCGGGGAAACGCTTATCACAATGCCTTTCTGGTCTGTGCTGAAGCAGGGCATTCTGGCAGGCAAGTGGCTTGACCTTTATTAGTGAGCCTGGTTACCCCCTCTCGGAACCACAGACTTAGAAATCGCCAGCTCATATACAGTGCATAAAATATATTTATATATAAACCCTTATACACCATTTTAATAAAAAATATCACAAAATTCTTCTAAGTCCCTCGGGAAGAGTGAAAGACGCGCACGTTCATTTTCAGAGCTCCTAGACCTTCCTATAAGAAGTTAGCCAAAAAGTAGCTTCGAAAAACGCTTAGGTTAAGTTTCAGAGTTGCTTCTAATGTACCAAAGCTGGACTTAGACATAATTTCACTCTCACAACATTATGGCTGGTTGGAGACAGTCCGAACCACAAGTACCGGGTCCATGGTTCTGGCCGTATACTGGGGGGACGGGGACGACTCCCATTAACCCCTGACTATACCGGGGAAACGCTTATCACAATGCCTTTCTGGTCTGTGCTGAAGCAGGGCATTCTGGCAGGCAAGTGGCTTGACCTTTATTAGTGAGCCTGGTTACCCCCTCTCGGAACCACAGACTTAGAAATCGCCAGCTCATATACAGTGCATAAAATATATTTATATATAAACCCTTATACACCATTTTAATAAAAAATATCACAAAATTCTTCTAAGTCCCTCGGGAAGAGTGAAAGACGCGCACGTTCATTTTCAGAGCTCCTAGACCTTCCTATAAGAAGTTAGCCAAAAAGTAGCTTCGAAAAACGCTTAGGTTAAGTTTCAGAGTTGCTTCTAATGTACCATAGCTGGACTTAGACATAATTTCACTCTCACAACATTATGGCTGGTTGGAGACAGTCCGAACCACAAGTACCGGGTCCATGGTTCTGGCCGTATACTGGGGGGACGGGGACGACTCCCATTAACCCCTGACTATACCGGGGATACGCTTATCACAATGCCTTTCTGGTCTGTGCTGAAGCAGGGCATTGTGGCAGGCAAGTGGCTTGACCTTTATTAGTGAGCCTGGTTACCCCCTCTCGGAACCACAGACTTAGAAATCGCCAGCTCATATACAGTGCATAAAATATATTTATATATAAACCCTTATACACCATTTTAATAAAAAATATCACAAAATTCTTCTAAGTCCCTCGGGAAGAGTGAAAGACGCGCACGTTCATTTTCAGAGCTCCTAGACCTTCCTATAAGAAGTTAGCCAAAAAGTAGCTTCGAAAAATGCTTAGGTTAAGTTTCAGAGTTGCTTCTAATGTACCAAAGCTGGACTTAGACATAATTTCACTCTCACAACATTATGGCTGGTTGGAGACAGTCCGAACCACAAGTACCGGGTCCATGGTTCTGGCCGTATACTGGGGGGACGGGGACGACTCCCATTAACCCCTGACTATACCGGGGATACGCTTATCACAATGCCTTTTTGGTCTGTGCTGAAGCAGGGCATTCTGGCAGGCAAGTGGCTTGACCTTTATTAGTGAGCCTGGTTACCCCCTCTCGGAACCACAGACTTAGAAATCGCCAGCTCATATACAGTGCATAAAATATATTTATATATAAACCCTTATACACCATTTTAATAAAAAATATCACAAAATTCTTCTAAGTCCCTCGGGAAGAGTGAAAGACGCGCACGTTCATTTTCAGAGCTCTTAGACCTTCCTATAAGAAGTTAGCCAAAAAGTAGCTTCGAAAAACGCTTAGGTTAAGTTTCAGAGTTGCTTCTAATGTACCAAAGCTGGACTTAGACATAATTTCACTCTCACAACATTATGGCTGGTTGGAGACAGTCCGAACCACAAGTACCGGGTCCATGGTTCTGGCCGTATACTGGGGGGACGGGGACGACTCCCATTAACCCCTGTCTATACCGGGGATACGCTTATCACAATGCCTTTCTGGTCTGTGCTGAAGCAGGGCATTCTGGCAGGCAAGTGGCTTGACCTTTATTAGTGAGCCTGGTTACCCCCTCTCGGAACCACAGACTTAGAAATCGCCAGCTCATATACAGTGCATAAAATATATTTATATATAAACCCTTATACACCATTTTAATAAAAAATATCACAAAATTCTTCTAAGTCCCTCGGGAAGAGTGAAAGACGCGCACGTTCATTTTCAGAGCTCCTAGACCTTCCTATAAGAAGTTAGCCAAAAAGTAGCTTCGAAAAACGCTTAGGTTAAGTTTCAGAGTTGCTTCTAATGTACCAAAGCTGGACTTAGACATAATTTCACTCTCACAACATTATGGCTGGTTGGAGACAGTCCGAACCACAAGTACCGGGTCCATGGTTCTGGCCGTATACTGGGGGGACGGGGACGACTCCCATTAACCCCTGACTATACCGGGGAAACGCTTATCACAATGCCTTTCTGGTCTGTGCTGAAGCAGGGCATTCTGGCAGGCAAGTGGCTTGACCTTTATTAGTGAGCCTGGTTACCCCCTCTCGGAACCACAGACTTAGAAATCGCCAGCTCATATACAGTGCATAAAATATATTTATATATAAACCCTTATACACCATTTTAATAAAAAATATCACAAAATTCTTCTAAGTCCCTCGGGAAGAGTGAAAGACGCGCACGTTCATTTTCAGAGCTCCTAGACCTTCCTATAAGAAGTTAGCCAAAAAGTAGCTTCGAAAAACGCTTAGGTTAAGTTTCAGAGTTGCTTCTAATGTACCAAAGCTGGACTTAGACATAATTTCACTCTCACAACATTATGGCTGGTTGGAGACAGTCCGAACCACAAGTACCGGGTCCATGGTTCTGGCCGTATACTGGGGGGACGGGGACGACTCCCATTAACCCCTGACTATACCGGGGAAACGCTTATCACAATGCCTTTCTGGTCTGTGCTGAAGCAGGGCATTCTGGCAGGCAAGTGGCTTGACCTTTATTAGTGAGCCTGGTTACCCCCTCTCGGAACCACAGACTTAGAAATCGCCAGCTCATATACAGTGCATAAAATATATTTATATATAAACCCTTATACACCATTTTAATAAAAAATATCACAAAATTCTTCTAAGTCCCTCGGGAAGAGTGAAAGACGCGCACGTTCATTTTCAGAGCTCCTAGACCTTCCTATAAGAAGTTAGCCAAAAAGTAGCTTCGAAAAACGCTTAGGTTAAGTTTCAGAGTTGCTTCTAATGTACCATAGCTGGACTTAGACATAATTTCACTCTCACAACATTATGGCTGGTTGGAGACAGTCCGAACCACAAGTACCGGGTCCATGGTTCTGGCCGTATACTGGGGGGACGGGGACGACTCCCATTAACCCCTGACTATACCGGGGATACGCTTATCACAATGCCTTTCTGGTCTGTGCTGAAGCAGGGCATTGTGGCAGGCAAGTGGCTTGACCTTTATTAGTGAGCCTGGTTACCCCCTCTCGGAACCACAGACTTAGAAATCGCCAGCTCATATACAGTGCATAAAATATATTTATATATAAACCCTTATACACCATTTTAATAAAAAATATCACAAAATTCTTCTAAGTCCCTCGGGAAGAGTGAAAGACGCGCACGTTCATTTTCAGAGCTCCTAGACCTTCCTATAAGAAGTTAGCCAAAAAGTAGCTTCGAAAAATGCTTAGGTTAAGTTTCAGAGTTGCTTCTAATGTACCAAAGCTGGACTTAGACATAATTTCACTCTCACAACATTATGGCTGGTTGGAGACAGTCCGAACCACAAGTACCGGGTCCATGGTTCTGGCCGTATACTGGGGGGACGGGGACGACTCCCATTAACCCCTGACTATACCGGGGATACGCTTATCACAATGCCTTTTTGGTCTGTGCTGAAGCAGGGCATTCTGGCAGGCAAGTGGCTTGACCTTTATTAGTGAGCCTGGTTACCCCCTCTCGGAACCACAGACTTAGAAATCGCCAGCTCATATACAGTGCATAAAATATATTTATATATAAACCCTTATACACCATTTTAATAAAAAATATCACAAAATTCTTCTAAGTCCCTCGGGAAGAGTGAAAGACGCGCACGTTCATTTTCAGAGCTCTTAGACCTTCCTATAAGAAGTTAGCCAAAAAGTAGCTTCGAAAAACGCTTAGGTTAAGTTTCAGAGTTGCTTCTAATGTACCAAAGCTGGACTTAGACATAATTTCACTCTCACAACAGTATGGCTGGTTGGAGACAATCCGAACCACAAGTACCGGGTCCATGGTTCTGGCCGTATACTGGGGGGACGGGGACGACTCCCATTAACCCCTGACTATACCGGGGATACGCTTATCACAATGCCTTTCTGGTCTGTGCTGAAGCAGGGCATTCTGGCAGGCAAGTGGCTTGACCTTTATTAGTGAGACTGGTTACCCCCTCTCGGAACCACAGACTTAGAAATCGCCAGCTCATATACAGTGCATAAAATATATTTATATATAAACCCTTATACACCATTTTAATAAAAAATATCACAAAATTCTTCTAAGTCCCTCGGGAAGAGTGAAAGACGAGCACGTTCATTTTCAGAGCTCTTAGACCTTCCTATAAGAAGTTAGCCAAAAAGTAGCTTCGAAAAACGCTTAGGTTAAGTTTCAGAGTTGCTTCTAATGTACCAAAGCTGGACTTAGACATAATTTCACTCTCACAACATTATGGCTGGTTGGAGACAGTCCGAACCACAAGTACCGGGTCCATGGTTCTGGCCGTATACTGGGGGGACGGGGACGACTCCCATTAACCCCTGTCTATACCGGGGATACGCTTATCACAATGCCTTTCTGGTCTGTGCTGAAGCAGGGCATTCTGGCAGGCAAGTGGCTTGACCTTTATTAGTGAGCCTGGTTACCCCCTCTCGGAACCACAGACTTAGAAATCGCCAGCTCATATACAGTGCATAAAATATATTTATATATAAACCCTTATACACCATTTTAATAAAAAATATCACAAAATTCTTCTAAGTCCCTCGGGAAGAGTGAAAGACGCGCACGTTCATTTTCAGAGCTCCTAGACCTTCCTATAAGAAGTTAGCCAAAAAGTAGCTTCGAAAAACGCTTAGGTTAAGTTTCAGAGTTGCTTCTAATGTACCAAAGCTGGACTTAGACATAATTTCACTCTCACAACATTATGGCTGGTTGGAGACAGTCCGAACCACAAGTACCGGGTCCATGGTTCTGGCCGTATACTGGGGGGACGGGGACGACTCCCATTAACCCCTGACTATACCGGGGATACGCTTATCACAATGCCTTTTTGGTCTGTGCTGAAGCAGGGCATTCTGGCAGGCAAGTGGCTTGACCTTTATTAGTGAGCCTGGTTACCCCCTCTCGGAACCACAGACTTAGAAATCGCCAGCTCATATACAGTGCATAAAATATATTTATATATAAACCCTTATACACCATTTTAATAAAAAATATCACAAAATTCTTCTAAGTCCCTCGGGAAGAGTGAAAGACGCGCACGTTCATTTTCAGAGCTCTTAGACCTTCCTATAAGAAGTTAGCCAAAAAGTAGCTTCGAAAAACGCTTAGGTTAAGTTTCAGAGTTGCTTCTAATGTACCAAAGCTGGACTTAGACATAATTTCACTCTCACAATATTATGGCTGGTTGGAGACAGTCCGAACCACAAGTACCGGGTCCATGGTTCTGGCCGTATACTGGGGGGACGGGGACGACTCCCATTAACCCCTGACTATACCGGGGATACGCTTATCACAATGCCTTTCTGGTCTGTGCTGAAGCAGGGCATTCTGGCAGGCAAGTGGCTTGACCTTTATTAGTGAGACTGGTTACCCCCTCTCGGAACCACAGACTTAGAAATCGCCAGCTCATATACAGTGCATAAAATATATTTATATATAAACCCTTATACACCATTTTAATAAAAAATATCACAAAATTCTTCTAAGTCCCTCGGGAAGAGTGAAAGACGAGCACGTTCATTTTTAGAGCTCTTAGACCTTCCTATAAGAAGTTAGCCAAAAAGTAGCTTCGAAAAACGCTTAGGTTAAGTTTCAGAGTTGCTTCTAATGTACCAAAGCTGGACTTAGACATAATTTCACTCTCACAACATTATGGCTGGTTGGAGACAGTCCGAACCACAAGTACCGGGTCCATGGTTCTGGCCGTATACTGGGGGGACGGGGACGACTCCCATTAACCCCTGACTATACCGGGGATACGCTTATCACAATGCCTTTCTGGTCTGTGCTGAAGGAGGGAATTCTGGCAGCCAAGTTGCTTGACCTTTATTAGTGAGCCTGGTTACCCCCTCTCGGAACCACAGACTTAGAAATCGCCAGCTCATATACAGTGCATAAAATATATTTATATATATACCCTTATACACCATTTTTATAAAAAATATCACAAAATTCTTCTAAGTCCCTCGGGAAGAGTGAAAGACGCGCACGTTCATTTTCAGAGCTCCTAGACCTTCCTATAAAAAGTTAGCCAAAAAGTAGCTTCGAAAAACGCTTAGGTTAAGTTTCAGAGTTGCTTCTAATGTACCAAAGCTGGACTTAGACATAATTTCACTCTCACAACATTATGGCTGGTTGGAGACAGTCCGAACCACAAGTACCGGGTCCATGGTTCTGGCCGTATACTGGGGGGACGGGGACGACTCCCATTAACCCCTGACTATACCGGGGATACGCTTATCACAATGCCTTTCTGGTCTGTGCTGAAGCAGGGCATTCTGGCAGGCAAGTGGCTTGACCTTTATTAGTGAGCCTGGTTACCCCCTCTCGGAACCACAGACTTAGAAATCGCCAGCTCATATACAGTGCATAAAATATATTTATATATAAACCCTTATACACCATTTTAATAAAAAATATCTAAATTCTTCTAAGTCCCTCGGGAAGAGTGAAAGACGCGCACGTTCATTTTCAGAGCTCTTAGACCTTCCTATAAGAAGTTAGCCAAAAAGTAGCTTCGAAAAACGCTTAGGTTAAGTTTCAGAGTTGCTTCTAATGTACCAAAGCTGGACTTAGACATAATTTCACTCTCACAACATTATGGCTGGTTGGAGACAGTCCGAACCACAAGTACCGGGTCCATGGTTCTGGCCGTATACTGGGGGGACGGGGACGACTCCCATTAACCCCTGACTATACCGGGGATACGCTTATCACAATGCCTTTCTGGTCTGTGCTGAAGCAGGGCATTCTGGCAGGCAAGTGGCTTGACCTTTATTAGTGAGCCTGGTTACCCCCTCTCGGAACCACAGACTTAGAAATCGCCAGCTCATATACAGTGCATAAAATATATTTATATATAAACCCTTATACACCATTTTAATAAAAAATATCACAAAATTCTTCTAAGTCCCTCGGGAAGAGTGAAAGACGCGCACGTTCATTTTCAGAGCTCTTAGACCTTCCTATAAGAAGTTAGCCAAAAAGTAGCTTCGAAAAACGCTTAGGTTAAGTTTCAGAGTTGCTTCTAATGTACCAAAGCTGGACTTAGACATAATTTCACTCTCACAACATTATGGCTGGTTGGAGACAGTCCGAACCACAAGTACCGGGTCCATGGTTCTGGCCGTATACTGGGGGGACGGGGACGACTCCCATTAACCCCTGACTATACCGGGGATACGCTTATCACAATGCCTTTCTGGTCTGTGCTGAAGCAGGGCATTCTGGCAGGCAAGTGGCTTGACCTTTATTAGTGAGACTGGTTACCCCCTCTCGGAACCACAGACTTAGAAATCGCCAGCTCATATACAGTGCATAAAATATATTTATATATAAACCCTTATACACCATTTTAATAAAAAATATCACAAAATTCTTCTAAGTCCCTCGGGAAGAGTGAAAGACGCGCACGTTCATTTTCAGAGCTCCTAGACCTTCCTATAAGAAGTTAGCCAAAAAGTAGCTTCGAAAAACGCTTAGGTTAAGTTTCAGAGTTGCTTCTAATGTACCAAAGCTGGACTTAGACATAATTTCACTCTCACAACATTATGGCTGGTTGGAGACAGTCCGAACCACAAGTACCGGGTCCATGGTTCTGGCCGTATACTGGGGGGACGGGGACGACTCCCATTAACCCCTGACTATACCGGGGATACGCTTATCACAATGCCTTTCTGGTCTGTGCTGAAGCAGGGCATTCTGGCAGGCAAGTGGCTTGACCTTTATTAGTGAGCCTGGTTACCCCCTCTCGGAACCACAGACTTAGAAATCGCCAGCTCATATACAGTGCATAAAATATATTTATATATAAACCCTTATACACCATTTTAATAAAAAATATCACAAAATTCTTCTAAGTCCCTCGGGAAGAGTTAAAGACGAGCACGTTCATTTTCAGAGCTCTTAGACCTTCCTATAAGAAGTTAGCCAAAAAGTAGCTTCGAAAAACGCTTAGGTTAAGTTTCAGAGTTGCTTCTAATGTACCAAAGCTGGACTTTGACATAATTTCACTCTCACAACATTATGGCTGGTTGGAGACAGTCCGAACCACAAGTACCGGGTCCATGGTTCTGGCCGTATACTGGGGGGACGGGGACGACTCCCATTAACCCCTGACTATACCGGGGATACGCTTATCACAATGCCTTTCTGGTCTGTGCTGAAGCAGGGCATTCTGGCAGGCAAGTGGCTTGACCTTTATTAGTGAGCCTGGTTACCCCCTCTCGGAACCACAGACTTAGAAATCGCCAGCTCATATACAGTGCATAAAATATATTTATATATAAACCCTTATACACCATTTTAATAAAAAAATATCACAAAATTCTTCTAAGTCCCTCGGGAAGAGTGAAAGACGCGCACATTCATTTTCAGAGCTCCTAGACCTTCCTATAAGAAGTTAGCCAAAAAGTAGCTTCGAAAAACGCTTAGGTTAAGTTTCAGAGTTGCTTCTAATGTACCAAAGCTGGACTTAGACATAATTTCACTCTCACAACATTATGGCTGGTTGGAGACAGTCCGAACCACAAGTACCGGGTCCATGGTTCTGGCCGTATACTGGGGGGACGGGGACGACTCCCATTAACCCCTGACTATACCGGGGATACGCTTATCACAATGCCTTTCTGGTCTGTGCTGAAGGAGGGAATTCTGGCAGCCAAGTGGCTTGACCTTTATTAGTGAGCCTGGTTACCCCCTCTCGGAACCACAGACTTAGAAATCGCCAGCTCATATACAGTGCATAAAATATATTTATATATATACCCTTATACACCATTTTTATAAAAAATATCACAAAATTCTTCTAAGTCCCTCGGGAAGAGTGAAAGACGCGCACGTTCATTTTCAGAGCTCCTAGACCTTCCTATAAGAAGTTAGCCAAAAAGTAGCTTCGAAAAACGCTTAGGTTAAGTTTCAGAGTTGCTTCTAATGTACCAAAGCTGGACTTTGACATAATTTCACTCTCACAACATTATGGCTGGTTGGAGACAGTCCGAACCACAAGTACCGGGTCCATGGTTCTGGCCGTATACTGGGGGAACGGGGACGACTCCCATTAACCCCTGACTATACCGGGGATACGCTTATCACAATGCCTTTCTGGTCTGTGCTGAAGCAGGGCATTCTGGCAGGCAAGTGGCTTGACCTTTATTAGTGAGCCTGGTTACCCCCTCTCGGAACCACAGACTTAGAAATCGCCAGCTCATATACAGTGCATAAAATATATTTATATATAAACCCTTATACCCCATTTTAATAAAAAATATCACAAAATTCTTCTAAGTCCCTCGGGAAGAGTGAAAGACGCGCACGTTCATTTTCAGAGCTCCTAGACCTTCCTATAAGAAGTTAGCCAAAAAGTAGCTTCGAAAAACGCTTAGGTTAAGTTTCAGAGTTGCTTCTAATGTACCAAAGCTGGACTTAGACATAATTTCACTCTCACAACATTATGGCTGGTTGGAGACAGTCCGAACCACAAGTACCGGGTCCATGGTTCTGGCCGTATACTGGGGGGACGGGGACGACTCCCATTAACCCCTGACTATACCGGGGATACGCTTATCACAATGCCTTTCTGGTCTGTGCTGAAGCAGGGCATTCTGGCAGGCAAGTGGCTTGACCTTTATTAGTGAGCCTGGTTACCCCCTCTCGGAACCACAGACTTAGAAATCGCCAGCTCATATACAGTGCATAAAATATATTTATATATAAACCCTTATACACCATTTTAATAAAAAATATCACAAAATTCTTCTAAGTCCCTCGGGAAGAGTGAAAGACGCGCACCTTCATTTTCAGAGCTCTTAGACCTTCCTATAAGAAGTTAGCCAAAAAGTAGCTTCGAAAAACGCTTAGGTTAAGTTTCAGAGTTGCTTCTAATGTACCAAAGCTGGACTTAGACATAATTTCACTCTCACAACATTATGGCTGGTTGGAGACAGTCCGAACCACAAGTACCGGGTCCATGGTTCTGGCCGTATACTGGGGGGACGGGGGGGACTCCCATTAACCCCTGACTATACCGGGGATACGCTTATCACAATGCCTTTCTGGTCTGTGCTGAAGCAGGGCATTCTGGCAGGCAAGTGGCTTGACCTTTATTAGTGAGCCTGGTTACCCCCTCTCGGAACCACAGACTTAGAAATCGCCAGCTCATATACAGTGCATAAAATATATTTATATATAAACCCTTATACACCATTTTAATAAAAAATATCACAAAATTCTTCTAAGTCCCTCGGGAAGAGTGAAAGACGCGCACGTTCATTTTCAGAGCTCCTAGACCTTCCTATAAGAAGTTAGCCAAAAAGTAGCTTCGAAAAACGCTTAGGTTAAGTTTCAGAGTTGCTTCTAATGTACCAAAGCTGGACTTAGACATAATTTCACTCTCACAACATTATGGCTGGTTGGAGACAGTCCGAACCACAAGTACCGGGTCCATGGTTCTGGCCGTATACTGGGGGGACGGGGACGACTCCCATTAACCCCTGACTATACCGGGGATACGCTTATCACAATGCCTTTCTGGTCTGTGCTGAAGCAGGGCATTCTGGCAGGCAAGTGGCTTGACCTTTATTAGTGAGCCTGGTTACCCCCTCTCGGAACCACAGACTTAGAAATCGCCAGCTCATATACAGTGCATAAAATATATTTATATATAAACCCTTATACACCATTTTAATAAAAAATATCACAAAATTCTTCTAAGTCCCTCGGGAAGAGTGAAAGACGCGCACGTTCATTTTCAGAGCTCCTAGACCTTCCTATAAGAAGTTAGCCAAAAAGTAGCTTCGAAAAACGCTTAGGTTAAGTTTCAGAGTTGCTTCTAATGTACCAAAGCTGGACTTTGACATAATTTCACTCTCACAACATTATGGCTGGTTGGAGACAGTCCGAACCACAAGTACCGGGTCCATGGTTCTGGCCGTATACTGGGGGAACGGGGACGACTCCCATTAACCCCTGACTATACCGGGGATACGCTTATCACAATGCCTTTCTGGTCTGTGCTGAAGCAGGGCATTCTGGCAGGCAAGTGGCTTGACCTTTATTAGTGAGCCTGGTTACCCCCTCTCGGAACCACAGACTTAGAAATCGCCAGCTCATATACAGTGCATAAAATATATTTATATATAAACCCTTATACCCCATTTTAATAAAAAATATCACAAAATTCTTCTAAGTCCCTCGGGAAGAGTGAAAGACGCGCACGTTCATTTTCAGAGCTCCTAGACCTTCCTATAAGAAGTTAGCCAAAAAGTAGCTTCGAAAAACGCTTAGGTTAAGTTTCAGAGTTGCTTCTAATGTACCAAAGCTGGACTTAGACATAATTTCACTCTCACAACATTATGGCTGGTTGGAGACAGTCCGAACCACAAGTACCGGGTCCATGGTTCTGGCCGTATACTGGGGGGACGGGGACGACTCCCATTAACCCCTGACTATACCGGGGATACGCTTATCACAATGCCTTTCTGGTCTGTGCTGAAGCAGGGCATTCTGGCAGGCAAGTGGCTTGACCTTTATTAGTGAGCCTGGTTACCCCCTCTCGGAACCACAGACTTAGAAATCGCCAGCTCATATACAGTGCATAAAATATATTTATATATAAACCCTTATACACCATTTTAATAAAAAATATCACAAAATTCTTCTAAGTCCCTCGGGAAGAGTGAAAGACGCGCACCTTCATTTTCAGAGCTCTTAGACCTTCCTATAAGAAGTTAGCCAAAAAGTAGCTTCGAAAAACGCTTAGGTTAAGTTTCAGAGTTGCTTCTAATGTACCAAAGCTGGACTTAGACATAATTTCACTCTCACAACATTATGGCTGGTTGGAGACAGTCCGAACCACAAGTACCGGGTCCATGGTTCTGGCCGTATACTGGGGGGACGGGGGGGACTCCCATTAACCCCTGACTATACCGGGGATACGCTTATCACAATGCCTTTCTGGTCTGTGCTGAAGCAGGGCATTCTGGCAGGCAAGTGGCTTGACCTTTATTAGTGAGCCTGGTTACCCCCTCTCGGAACCACAGACTTAGAAATCGCCAGCTCATATACAGTGCATAAAATATATTTATATATAAACCCTTATACACCATTTTAATAAAAAATATCACAAAATTCTTCTAAGTCCCTCGGGAAGAGTGAAAGACGCGCACGTTCATTTTCAGAGCTCCTAGACCTTCCTATAAGAAGTTAGCCAAAAAGTAGCTTCGAAAAACGCTTAGGTTAAGTTTCAGAGTTGCTTCTAATGTACCAAAGCTGGACTTAGACATAATTTCACTCTCACAACATTATGGCTGGTTGGAGACAGTCCGAACCACAAGTACCGGGTCCATGGTTCTGGCCGTATACTGGGGGGACGGGGACGACTCCCATTAACCCCTGACTATACCGGGGATACGCTTATCACAATGCCTTTCTGGTCTGTGCTGAAGCAGGGCATTCTGGCAGGCAAGTGGCTTGACCTTTATTAGTGAGCCTGGTTACCCCCTCTCGGAACCACAGACTTAGAAATCGCCAGCTCATATACAGTGCATAAAATATATTTATATATAAACCCTTATACACCATTTTAATAAAAAATATCACAAAATTCTTCTAAGTCCCTCGGGAAGAGTGAAAGACGCGCACGTTCATTTTCAGAGCTCCTAGACCTTCCTATAAGAAGTTAGCCAAAAAGTAGCTTCGAAAAACGCTTAGGTTAAGTTTCAGAGTTGCTTCTAATGTACCAAAGCTGGACTTAGACATAATTTCACTCTCACAACATTATGGCTGGTTGGAGACAGTCCGAACCACAAGTACCGGGTCCATGGTTCTGGCCGTATACTGGGGGGACGGGGACGACTCCCATTAACCCCTGACTATACCGGGGATACGCTTATCACAATGCCTTTCTGGTCTGTGCTGAAGCAGGGCATTCTGGCAGGCAAGTGGCTTGACCTTTATTAGTGAGCCTGGTTACCCCCTCTCGGAACCACAGACTTAGAAATCGCCAGCTCATATACAGTGCATAAAATATATTTATATATAAACCCTTATACACCATTTTAATAAAAAATATCACAAAATTCTTCTAAGTCCCTCGGGAAGAGTGAAAGACGAGCACGTTCATTTTCAGAGCTCTTAGACCTTCCTATAAGAAGTTAGCCAAAAAGTAGCTTCGAAAAACGCTTAGGTTAAGTTTCAGAGTTGCTTCTAATGTACCAAAGCTGGACTTAGACATAATTTCACTCTCACAACATTATGGCTGGTTGGAGACAGTCCGAACCACAAGTACCGGGTCCATGGTTCTGGCCGTATACTGGGGGGACGGGGACGACTCCCATTAACCCCTGACTATACCGGGGATACGCTTATCACAATGCCTTTCTGGTCTGTGCTGAAGGAGGGAATTCTGGCAGCCAAGTTGCTTGACCTTTATTAGTGAGCCTGGTTACCCCCTCTCGGAACCACAGACTTAGAAATCGCCAGCTCATATACAGTGCATAAAATATATTTATATATATACCCTTATACACCATTTTTATAAAAAATATCACAAAATTCTTCTAAGTCCCTCGGGAAGAGTGAAAGACGCGCACGTTCATTTTCAGAGCTCCTAGACCTTCCTATAAGAAGTTAGCCAAAAAGTAGCTTCGAAAAACGCTTAGGTTAAGTTTCAGAGTTGCTTCTAATGTACCAAAGCTGGACTTAGACATAATTTCACTCTCACAACATTATGGCTGGTTGGAGACAGTCCGAACCACAAGTACCGGGTCCATGGTTCTGGCCGTATACTGGGGGGACGGGGACGACTCCCATTAACCCCTGACTATACCGGGGATACGCTTATCACAATGCCTTTCTGGTCTGTGCTGAAGCAGGGCATTCTGGCAGGCAAGTGGCTTGACCTTTATTAGTGAGCCTGGTTACCCCCTCTCGGAACCACAGACTTAGAAATCGCCAGCTCATATACAGTGCATAAAATATATTTATATATAAACCCTTATACACCATTTTAATAAAAAATATCACAAAATTCTTCTAAGTCCCTCGGGAAGAGTGAAAGACGAGCACGTTCATTTTCAGAGCTCTTAGACCTTCCTATAAGAAGTTAGCCAAAAAGTAGCTTCGAAAAACGCTTAGGTTAAGTTTCAGAGTTGCTTCTAATGTACCAAAGCTGGACTTAGACATAATTTCACTCTCACAACATTATGGCTGGTTGGAGACAGTCCGAACCACAAGTACCGGGTCCATGGTTCTGGCCGTATACTGGGGGGACGGGGACGACTCCCATTAACCCCTGACTATACCGGGGATACGCTTATCACAATGCCTTTCTGGTCTGTGCTGAAGCAGGGCATTCTGGCAGGCAAGTGGCTTGACCTTTATTAGTGAGCCTGGTTACCCCCTCTCGGAACCACAGACTTAGAAATCGCCAGCTCATATACAGTGCATAAAATATATTTATATATAAACCCTTATACACCATTTTAATAAAAAATATCACAAAATTCTTCTAAGTCCCTCGGGAAGAGTGAAAGACGAGCACGTTCATTTTCAGAGCTCTTAGACCTTCCTATAAGAAGTTAGCCAAAAAGTAGCTTCGAAAAACGCTTAGGTTAAGTTTCAGAGTTGCTTCTAATGTACCAAAGCTGGACTTTGACATAATTTCACTCTCACAACATTATGGCTGGTTGGAGACAGTCCGAACCACAAGTACCGGGTCCATGGTTCTGGCCGTATACTGGGGGGACGGGGACGACTCCCATTAACCCCTGACTATACCGGGGATACGCTTATCACAATGCCTTTCTGGTCTGTGCTGAAGCAGGGCATTCTGACAGGCAAGTGGCTTGACCTTTATTAGTGAGCCTGGTTACCCCCTCTCGGAACCACAGACTTAGAAATCGCCAGCTCATATACAGTGCATAAAATATATTTATATATTAACCCTTATACACCATTTTAATAAAAAATATCACAAAATTCTTCTAAGTCCCTCGGGAAGAGTGAAAGACGAGCACGTTCATTTTCAGAGCTCTTAGACCTTCCTATAAGAAGTTAGCCAAAAAGTAGCTTCGAAAAACGCTTAGGTTAAGTTTCAGAGTTGCTTCTAATGTACCAAAGCTGGACTTAGACATAATTTCACTCTCACAACATTATGGCTGGTTGGAGACAGTCCGAACCACAAGTACCGGGTCCATGGTTCTGGCCGTATACTGGGGGGACGGGGACGACTCCCATTAACCCCTGACTATACCGGGGATACGCTTATCACAATGCCTTTCTGGTCTGTGCTGAAGCAGGGCATTCTGGCAGGCAAGTGGCTTGACCTTTATTAGTGAGCCTGGTTACCCCCTCTCGGAACCACAGACTTAGAAATCGCCAGCTCATATACAGTGCATAAAATATATTTATATATAAACCCTTATACACCATTTTAATAAAAAATATCACAAAATTCTTCTAAGTCCCTCGGGAAGAGTGAAAGACGAGCACGTTCATTTTCAGAGCTCTTAGACCTTCCTATAAGAAGTTAGCCAAAAAGTAGCTTCGAAAAACGCTTAGGTTAAGTTTCAGAGTTGCTTCTAATGTACCAAAGCTGGACTTAGACATAATTTCACTCTCACAACATTATGGCTGGTTGGAGACAGTCCGAACCACAAGTACCGGGTCCATGGTTCTGGCCGTATACTGGGGGGACGGGGACGACTCCCATTAACCCCTGACTATACCGGGGATACGCTTATCACAATGCCTTTCTGGTCTGTGCTGAAGCAGGGCATTCTGGCAGGCAAGTGGCTTGACCTTTATTAGTGAGCCTGGTTACCCCCTCTCGGAACCACAGACTTAGAAATCGCCAGCTCATATACAGTGCATAAAATATATTTATATATAAACCCTTATACACCATTTTAATAAAAAATATCACAAAATTCTTCTAAGTCCCTCGGGAAGAGTGAAAGACGCGCACGTTCATTTTCAGAGCTCCTAGACCTTCCTATAAGAAGTTAGCCAAAAAGTAGCTTCGAAAAACGCTTAGGTTAAGTTTCAGAGTTGCTTCTAATGTACCAAAGCTGGACTTAGACATAATTTCACTCTCACAACATTATGGCTGGTTGGAGACAGTCCGAACCACAAGTACCGGGTCCATGGTTCTGGCCGTATACTGGGGGGACGGGGACGACTCCCATTAACCCCTGACTATACCGGGGATACGCTTATCACAATACCTTTCTGGTCTGTGCTGAAGCAGGGCATTCTGGCAGGCAAGTGGCTTGACCTTTATTAGTGAGCCTGGTTACCCCCTCTCGGAACCACAGACTTAGAAATCGCCAGCTCATATACAGTGCATAAAATATATTTATATATAAACCCTTATACACCATTTTAATAAAAAATATCACAAAATTCTTCTAAGTCCCTCGGGAAGAGTGAAAGACGAGCACGTTCATTTTCAGAGCTCTTAGACCTTCCTATAAGAAGTTAGCCAAAAAGTAGCTTCGAAAAACGCTTAGGTTAAGTTTCAGAGTTGCTTCTAATGTACCAAAGCTGGACTTAGACATAATTTCACTCTCACAACATTATGGCTGGTTGGAGACAGTCCGAACCAAAAGTACCGGGTCCATGGTTCTGGCCGTATACTGGGGGGACGGGGACGACTCCCATTAACCCCTGACTATACCGGGGATACGCTTATCACAATGCCTTTCTGGTCTGTGCTGAAGCAGGGCATTCTGGCAGGCAAGTGGCTTGACCTTTATTAGTGAGCCTGGTTACCCCCTCTCGGAACCACAGACTTAGAAATCGCCAGCTCATATACAGTGCATAAAATATATTTATATATAAACCCTTATACACCATTTTAATAAAAAAGATCACAAAATTCTTCTAAGTCCCTCGGGAAGAGTGAAAGACGCGCACGTTCATTTTCAGAGCTCCTAGACCTTCCTATAAGAAGTTAGCCAAAAAGTAGCTTCGAAAAACGCTTAGGTTAAGTTTCAGAGTTGCTTCTAATGTACCAAAGCTGGACTTAGACATAATTTCACTCTCACAACATTATGGCTGGTTGGAGACAGTCCGAACCACAAGTACCGGGTCCATGGTTCTGGCCGTATACTGGGGGGACGGGGACGACTCCCATTAACCCCTGACTATACCGGGGATACGCTTATCACAATGCCTTTCTGGTCTGTGCTGAAGCAGGGCATTCTGGCAGGCAAGTGGCTTGACCTTTATTAGTGAGCCTGGTTACCCCCTCTCGGAACCACAGACTTAGAAATCGCCAGCTCATATACAGTGCATAAAATATATATATATATAAACCCTTATACACCATTTTAATAAAAAATATCACAAAATTCTTCTAAGTCCCTCGGGAAGAGTGAAAGACGAGCACGTTCATTTTCAGAGCTCTTAGACCTTCCTATAAGAAGTTAGCCAAAAAGTAGCTTCGAAAAACGCTTAGGTTAAGTTTCAGAGTTGCTTCTAATGTACCAAAGCTGGACTTAGACATAATTTCACTCTCACAACATTATGGCTGGTTGGAGACAGTCCGAACCACAAGTACCGGGTCCATGGTTCTGGCCGTATACTGGGGGGACAGGGACGACTCCCATTAACCCCTGACTATACCGGGGATACGCTTATCACAATGCCTTTCTGGTCTGTGCTGAAGGAGGGAATTCTGGCAGCCAAGTTGCTTGACCTTTATTAGTGAGCCTGGTTACCCCCTCTCGGAACCACAGACTTAGAAATCGCCAGCTCATATACAGTGCATAAAATATATTTATATATATACCCTTATACACCATTTTTATAAAAAATATCACAAAATTCTTCTAAGTCCCTCGGGAAGAGTGAAAGACGCGCACGTTCATTTTCAGAGCTCCTAGACCTTCCTATAAGAAGTTAGCCAAAAAGTAGCTTCGAAAAACGCTTAGGTTAAGTTTCAGAGTTGCTTCTAATGTACCAAAGCTGGACTTAGACATAATTTCACTCTCACAACATTATGGCTGGTTGGAGACAGTCCGAACCACAAGTACCGGGTCCATGGTTCTGGCCGTATACTGGGGGGACGGGGACGACTCCCATTAACCCCTGACTATACCGGGGATACGCTTATCACAATGCCTTTCTGGTCTGTGCTGAAGCAGGGCATTCTGGCAGGCAAGTGGCTTGACCTTTATTAGTGAGCCTGGTTACCCCCTCTCGGAACCACAGACTTAGAAATCGCCAGCTCATATACAGTGCATAAAATATATTTATATATAAACCCTTATACACCATTTTAATAAAAAATATCACAAAATTCTTCTAAGTCCCTCGGGAAGAGTGAAAGACGCGCACGTTCATTTTCAGAGCTCCTAGACCTTCCTATAAGAAGTTAGCCAAAAAGTAGCTTCGAAAAACGCTTAGGTTAAGTTTCAGAGTTGCTTCTAATGTACCAAAGCTGGACTTTGACATAATTTCACTCTCACAACATTATGGCTGGTTGGAGACAGTCCGAACCACAAGTACCGGGTCCATGGTTCTGGCCGTATACTGGGGGGACGGGGACGACTCCCATTAACCCCTGACTATACCGGGGATACGCTTATCACAATACCTTTCTGGTCTGTGCTGAAGCAGGGCATTCTGGCAGGCAAGTGGCTTGACCTTTATTAGTGAGCCTGGTTACCCCCTCTCGGAACCACAGACTTAGAAATCGCCAGCTCATATACAGTGCATAAAATATATATATATATAAACCCTTATACACCATTTTAATAAAAAATATCACAAAATTCTTCTAAGTCCCTCGGGAAGAGTGAAAGACGAGCACGTTCATTTTCAGAGCTCTTAGACCTTCCTATAAGAAGTTAGCCAAAAAGTAGCTTCGAAAAACGCTTAGGTTAAGTTTCAGAGTTGCTTCTAATGTACCAAAGCTGGACTTAGACATAATTTCACTCTCACAACATTATGGCTGGTTGGAGACAGTCCGAACCACAAGTACCGGGTCCATGGTTCTGGCCGTATACTGGGGGGACAGGGACGACTCCCATTAACCCCTGACTATACCGGGGATACGCTTATCACAATGCCTTTCTGGTCTGTGCTGAAGCAGGGCATTCTGGCAGGCAAGTGGCTTGACCTTTATTAGTGAGCCTGGTTACCCCCTCTCGGAACCACAGACTTAGAAATCGCCAGCTCATATACAGTGCATAAAATATATTTATATATATACCCTTATACACCATTTTTATAAAAAATATCACAAAATTCTTCTAAGTCCCTCGGGAAGAGTGAAAGACGCGCACGTTCATTTTCAGAGCTCCTAGACCTTCCTATAAGAAGTTAGCCAAAAAGTAGCTTCGAAAAACGCTTAGGTTAAGTTTCAGAGTTGCTTCTAATGTACCAAAGCTGGACTTAGACATAATTTCACTCTCACAACATTATGGCTGGTTGGAGACAGTCCGAACCACAAGTACCGGGTCCATGGTTCTGGCCGTATACTGGGGGGACGGGGACGACTCCCATTAACCCCTGACTATACCGGGGATACGCTTATCACAATGCCTTTCTGGTCTGTGCTGAAACAGGGCATTCTGGCAGGCAAGTGGCTTGACCTTTATTAGTGAGCCTGGTTACCCCCTCTCGGAACCACAGACTTAGAAATCGCCAGCTCATATACAGTGCATAAAATATATTTATATATAAACCCTTATACACCATTTTAATAAAAAATATCACAAAATTCTTCTAAGTCCCTCGGGAAGAGTGAAAGACGCGCACGTTCATTTTCAGAGCTCCTAGACCTTCCTATAAGAAGTTAGCCAAAAAGTAGCTTCGAAAAACGCTTAGGTTAAGTTTCAGAGTTGCTTCTAATGTACCAAAGCTGGACTTAGACATAATTTCACTCTCACAACATTATGGCTGGTTGGAGACAGTCCGAACCACAAGTACCGGGTCCATGGTTCTGGCCGTATACTGGGGGGACGGGGACGACTCCCATTAACCCCTGACTATACCGGGGATACGCTTATCACAATACCTTTCTGGTCTGTGCTGAAGCAGGGCATTCTGGCAGGCAAGTGGCTTGACCTTTATTAGTGAGCCTGGTTACCCCCTCTCGGAACCACAGACTTAGAAATCGCCAGCTCATATACAGTGCATAAAATATATTTATATATAAACCCTTATACACCATTTTAATAAAAAATATCACAAAATTCTTCTAAGTCCCTCGGGAAGAGTGAAAGACGCGCACGTTCATTTTCAGAGCTCCTAGACCTTCCTATAAGAAGTTAGCCAAAAAGTAGCTTCGAAAAACGCTTAGGTTAAGTTTCAGAGTTGCTTCTAATGTACCAAAGCTGGACTTAGACATAATTTCACTCTCACAACATTATGGCTGGTTGGAGACAGTCCGAACCACAAGTACCGGGTCCATGGTTCTGGCCGTATACTGGGGGGACGGGGACGACTCCCATTAACCCCTGACTATACCGGGGATACGCTTATCACAATACCTTTCTGGTCTGTGCTGAAGCAGGGCATTCTGGCAGGCAAGTGGCTTGACCTTTATTAGTGAGCCTGGTTACCCCCTCTCGGAACCACAGACTTAGAAATCGCCAGCTCATATACAGTGCATAAAATATATTTATATATAAACCCTTATACACCATTTTAATAAAAAATATCACAAAATTCTTCTAAGTCCCTCGGGAAGAGTGAAAGACGAGCACGTTCATTTTCAGAGCTCTTAGACCTTCCTATAAGAAGTTAGCCAAAAAGTAGCTTCGAAAAACGCTTAGGTTAAGTTTCAGAGTTGCTTCTAATGTACCAAAGCTGGACTTAGACATAATTTCACTCTCACAACATTATGGCTGGTTGGAGACAGTCCGAACCACAAGTACCGGGTCCATGGTTCTGGCCGTATACTGGGGGGACGGGGACGACTCCCATTAACCCCTGACTAAACCGGGGATACGCTTATCACAATGCCTTTCTGGTCTGTGCTGAAGGAGGGAATTCTGGCAGCCAAGTTGCTTGACCTTTATAAGTGAGCCTGGTTACCCCCTCTCGGAACCACAGACTTAGAAATCGCCAGCTCATATACAGTGCATAAAATATATTTATATATATACCCTTATACACCATTTTTATAAAAAATATCACAAAATTCTTCTAAGTCCCTCGGGAAGAGTGAAAGACGCGCACGTTCATTTTCAAAGCTCCTAGACCTTCCTATAAGAAGTTAGCCAAAAAGTAGCTTCGAAAAACGCTTAGGTTAAGTTTCAGAGTTGCTTCTAATGTACCAAAGCTGGACTTAGACATAATTTCACTCTCACAACATTATGGCTGGTTGGAGACAGTCCGAACCACAAGTACCGGGTCCATGGTTCTGGCCGTATACTGGGGGGACGGGGACGACTCCCATTAACCCCTGACTATACCGGGGATACGCTTATCACAATGCCTTTCTGGTCTGTGCTGAAGCAGGGCATTCTGGCAGGCAAGTGGCTTGACCTTTATTAGTGAGCCTGGTTACCCCCTCTCGGAACCACAGACTTAGAAATCGCCAGCTCATATACAGTGCATAAAATATATTTATATATAAACCCTTATACACCATTTTAATAAAAAATATCACAAAATTCTTCTAAGTCCCTCGGGAAGAGTGAAAGACGCGCACGTTCATTTTCAGAGCTCCTAGACCTTCCTATAAGAAGTTAGCCAAAAAGTAGCTTCGAAAAACGCTTAGGTTAAGTTTCAGAGTTGCTTCTAATGTACCAAAGCTGGACTTAGACATAATTTCACTCTCACAACATTATGGCTGGTTGGAGACAGTCCGAACCACAAGTACCGGGTCCATGGTTCTGGCCGTATACTGGGGGGACGGGGACGACTCCCATTAACCCCTGACTATACCGGGGATACGCTTATCACAATACCTTTCTGGTCTGTGCTGAAGCAGGGCATTCTGGCAGGCAAGTGGCTTGACCTTTATTAGTGAGCCTGGTTACCCCCTCTCGGAACCACAGACTTAGAAATCGCCAGCTCATATACAGTGCATAAAATATATTTATATATAAACCCTTATACACCATTTTTATAAAAAATATCACAAAATTCTTCTAAGTCCCTCGGGAAGAGTGAAAGACGAGCACGTTCATTTTCAGAGCTCTTAGACCTTCCTATAAGAAGTTAGCCAAAAAGTAGCTTCGAAAAACGCTTAGGTTAAGTTTCAGAGTTGCTTCTAATGTACCAAAGCTGGACTTAGACATAATTTCACTCTCACAACATTATGGCTGGTTGGAGACAGTCCGAACCACAAGTACCGGGTCCATGGTTCTGGCCGTATACTGGGGGGACGGGGACGACTCCCATTAACCCCTGACTATACCGGGGAAACGCTTATCACAATGCCTTTCTGGTCTGTGCTGAAGCAGGGCATTCTGGCAGGCAAGTGGCTTGACCTTTATTAGTGAGCCTGGTTACCCCCTCTCGGAACCACAGACTTAGAAATCGCCAGCTCATATACAGTGCATAAAATATATTTATATATAAACCCTTATACACCATTTTAATAAAAAATATCACAAAATTCTTCTAAGTCCCTCGGGAAGAGTGAAAGACGCGCACGTTCATTTTCAGAGCTCTTAGACCTTCCTATAAGAAGTTAGCCAAAAAGTAGCTTCGAAAAACGCTTAGGTTAAGTTTCAGAGTTGCTTCTAATGTACCAAAGCTGGACTTAGACATAATTTCACTCTCACAACATTATGGCTGGTTGGAGACAGTCCGAACCACAAGTACCGGGTCCATGGTTCTGGCCGTATACTGGGGGGACGGGGACGACTCCCATTAACCCCTGACTATACCGGGGATACGCTTATCACAATACCTTTCTGGTCTGTGCTGAAGCAGGGCATTCTGGCAGGCAAGTGGCTTGACCTTTATTAGTGAGCCTGGTTACCCCCTCTCGGAACCACAGACTTAGAAATCGCCAGCTCATATACAGTGCATAAAATATATATATATATATAAACCCTTATACACCATTTTAATAAAAAATATCACAAAATTCTTCTAAGTCCCTCGGGAAGAGTGAAAGACGAGCACGTTCATTTTCAGAGCTCTTAGACCTTCCTATAAGAAGGTAGCCAAAAAGTAGCTTCGAAAAACGCTTAGGTTAAGTTTCAGAGTTGCTTCTAATGTACCAAAGCTGGACTTAGACATAATTTCACTCTCACAACATTATGGCTGGTTGGAGACAGTCCGAACCACAAGTACCGGGTCCATGGTTCTGGCCGTATACTGGGGGGACGGGGACGACTCCCATTAACCCCTGACTATACCGGGGATACGCTTATCACAATGCCTTTCTGGTCTGTGCTGAAGCAGGGCATTCTGGCAGGCAAGTGGCTTGACCTTTATTAGTGAGCCTGGTTACCCCCTCTCGGAACCACAGACTTAGAAATCGCCAGCTCATATACAGTGCATAAAATATATTTATATATAAACCCTTATACACCATTTTAATAAAAAATATCACAAAATTCTTCTAAGTCCCTCGGGAAGAGTGAAAGACGCGCACGTTCATTTTCAGAGCTCCTAGACCTTCCTATAAGAAGTTAGCCAAAAAGTAGCTTCGAAAAACGCTTAGGTTAAGTTTCAGAGTTGCTTCTAATGTACCAAAGCTGGACTTAGACATAATTTCACTCTCACAACATTATGGCTGGTTGGAGACAGTCCGAACCACAAGTACCGGGTCCATGGTTCTGGCCGTATACTGGGGGGACGGGGACGACTCCCATTAACCCCTGACTATACCGGGGATACGCTTATCACAATACCTTTCTGGTCTGTGCTGAAGCAGGGCATTCTGGCAGGCAAGTGGCTTGACCTTTATTAGTGAGCCTGGTTACCCCCTCTCGGAACCACAGACTTAGAAATCGCCAGCTCATATACAGTGCATAAAATATATTTATATATAAACCCTTATACACCATTTTAATAAAAAATATCACAAAATTCTTCTAAGTCCCTCGGGAAGAGTGAAAGACGAGCACGTTCATTTTCAGAGCTCTTAGACCTTCCTATAAGAAGTTAGCCAAAAAGTAGCTTCGAAAAACGCTTAGGTTAAGTTTCAGAGTTGCTTCTAATGTACCAAAGCTGGACTTAGACATAATTTCACTCTCACAACATTATGGCTGGTTGGAGACAGTCCGAACCACAAGTACCGGGTCCATGGTTCTGGCCGTATACTGGGGGGACGGGGACGACTCCCATTAACCCCTGACTATACCGGGGATACGCTTATCACAATGCCTTTCTGGTCTGTGCTGAAGCAGGGCATTCTGGCAGGCAAGTGGCTTGACCTTTATTAGTGAGCCTGGTTACCCCCTCTCGGAACCACAGACTTAGAAATCGCCAGCTCATATACAGTGCATAAAATATATTTATATATAAACCCTTATACACCATTTTAATAAAAAATATCACAAAATTCTTCTAAGTCCCTCGGGAAGAGTGAAAGACGCGCACGTTCATTTTCAGAGCTCTTAGACCTTCCTATAAGAAGTTAGCCAAAAAGTAGCTTCGAAAAACGCTTAGGTTAAGTTTCAGAGTTGCTTCTAATGTACCAAAGCTGGACTTAGACATAATTTCACTCTCACAACATTATGGCTGGTTGGAGACAGTCCGAACCACAAGTACCGGGTCCATGGTTCTGGCCGTATACTGGGGGGACGGGGACGACTCCCATTAACCCCTGACTATACCGGGGATACGCTTATCACAATACCTTTCTGGTCTGTGCTGAAGCAGGGCATTCTGGCAGGCAAGTGGCTTGACCTTTATTAGTGAGCCTGGTTACCCCCTCTCGGAACCACAGACTTAGAAATCGCCAGCTCATATACAGTGCATAAAATATATATATATATAAACCCTTATACACCATTTTAATAAAAAATATCACAAAATTCTTCTAAGTCCCTCGGGAAGAGTGAAAGACGAGCACGTTCATTTTCAGAGCTCTTAGACCTTCCTATAAGAAGTTAGCCAAAAAGTAGCTTCGAAAAACGCTTAGGTTAAGTTTCAGAGTTGCTTCTAATGTACCAAAGCTGGACTTAGACATAATTTCACTCTCACAACATTATGGCTGGTTGGAGACAGTCCGAACCACAAGTACCGGGTCCATGGTTCTGGCCGTATACTGGGGGGACAGGGACGACTCCCATTAACCCCTGACTATACCGGGGATACGCTTATCACAATGCCTTTCTGGTCTGTGCTGAAGGAGGGAATTCTGGCAGCCAAGTTGCTTGACCTTTATTAGTGAGCCTGGTTACCCCCTCTCGGAACCACAGACTTAGAAATCGCCAGCTCATATACAGTGCATAAAATATATTTATATATATACCCTTATACACCATTTTTATAAAAAATATCACAAAATTCTTCTAAGTCCCTCGGGAAGAGTGAAAGACGCGCACGTTCATTTTCAGAGCTCCTAGACCTTCCTATAAGAAGTTAGCCAAAAAGTAGCTTCGAAAAACGCTTAGGTTAAGTTTCAGAGTTGCTTCTAATGTACCAAAGCTGGACTTAGACATAATTTCACTCTCACAACATTATGGCTGGTTGGAGACAGTCCGAACCACAAGTACCGGGTCCATGGTTCTGGCCGTATACTGGGGGGACGGGGACGACTCCCATTAACCCCTGACTATACCGGGGATACGCTTATCACAATGCCTTTCTGGTCTGTGCTGAAGCAGGGCATTCTGGCAGGCAAGTGGCTTGACCTTTATTAGTGAGCCTGGTTACCCCCTCTCGGAACCACAGACTTAGAAATCGCCAGCTCATATACAGTGCATAAAATATATTTATATATAAACCCTTATACACCATTTTAATAAAAAATATCACAAAATTCTTCTAAGTCCCTCGGGAAGAGTGAAAGACGCGCACGTTCATTTTCAGAGCTCCTAGACCTTCCTATAAGAAGTTAGCCAAAAAGTAGCTTCGAAAAACGCTTAGGTTAAGTTTCAGAGTTGCTTCTAATGTACCAAAGCTGGACTTAGACATAATTTCACTCTCACAACATTATGGCTGGTTGGAGACAGTCCGAACCACAAGTACCGGGTCCATGGTTCTGGCCGTATACTGGGGGGACGGGGACGACTCCCATTAACCCCTGACTATACCGGGGATACGCTTATCACAATGCCTTTCTGGTCTGTGCTGAAGCAGGGCATTCTGGCAGGCAAGTGGCTTGACCTTTATTAGTGAGCCTGGTTACCCCCTCTCGGAACCACAGACTTAGAAATCGCCAGCTCATATACAGTGCATAAAATATATTTATATATAAACCCTTATACACCATTTTAATAAAAAATATCACAAAATTCTTCTAAGTCCCTCGGGAAGAGTGAAAGACGCGCACGTTCATTTTCAGAGCTCCTAGACCTTCCTATAAGAAGTTAGCCAAAAAGTAGCTTCGAAAAACGCTTAGGTTAAGTTTCAGAGTTGCTTCTAATGTACCAAAGCTGGACTTAGACATAATTTCACTCTCACAACATTATGGCTGGTTGGAGACAGTCCGAACCACAAGTACCGGGTCCATGGTTCTGGCCGTATACTGGGGGGACGGGGACGACTCCCATTAACCCCTGACTATACCGGGGATACGCTTATCACAATGCCTTTCTGGTCTGTGCTGAAGCAGGGCATTCTGGCAGGCAAGTGGCTTGACCTTTATTAGTGAGCCTGGTTACCCCCTCTCGGAACCACAGACTTAGAAATCGCCAGCTCATATACAGTGCATAAAATATATTTATATATAAACCCTTATACACCATTTTAATAAAAAATATCACAAAATTCTTCTAAGTCCCTCGGGAAGAGTGAAAGACGCGCACGTTCATTTTCAGAGCTCCTAGACCTTCCTATAAGAAGTTAGCCAAAAAGTAGCTTCGAAAAACGCTTAGGTTAAGTTTCAGAGTTGCTTCTAATGTACCAAAGCTGGACTTAGACATAATTTCACTCTCACAACATTATGGCTGGTTGGAGACAGTCCGAACCACAAGTACCGGGTCCATGGTTCTGGCCGTATACTGGGGGGACGGGGACGACTCCCATTAACCCCTGACTATACCGGGGATACGCTTATCACAATACCTTTCTGGTCTGTGCTGAAGCAGGGCATTCTGGCAGGCAAGTGGCTTGACCTTTATTAGTGAGCCTGGTTACCCCCTCTCGGAACCACAGACTTAGAAATCGCCAGCTCATATACAGTGCATAAAATATATTTATATATAAACCCTTATACACCATTTTAATAAAAAATATCACAAAATTCTTCTAAGTCCCTCGGGAAGAGTGAAAGACGAGCACGTTCATTTTCAGAGCTCTTAGACCTTCCTATAAGAAGTTAGCCAAAAAGTAGCTTCGAAAAACGCTTAGGTTAAGTTTCAGAGTTGCTTCTAATGTACCAAAGCTGGACTTAGACATAATTTCACTCTCACAACATTATGGCTGGTTGGAGACAGTCCGAACCACAAGTACCGGGTCCATGGTTCTGGCCGTATACTGGGGGGACGGGGACGACTCCCATTAACCCCTGACTATACCGGGGATACGCTTATCACAATGCCTTTCTGGTCTGTGCTGAAGGAGGGAATTCTGGCAGCCAAGTTGCTTGACCTTTATTAGTGAGCCTGGTTACCCCCTCTCGGAACCACAGACTTA